>NW_025215376.1:131699-157631 GCF_004010195.1 Chiloscyllium plagiosum
TCCTTGGATGCTGCCTGACCTGCCGCGCTTTTCCAGCAACACATTTTCAGCTCTGATCTCCAGCATCTGCAGACCTCACTTTCTCCTCCTGACTACATACTGTGTCAGGAAACCCTTCTGTACACATTGGACAAAAACTGAACCATCCAAAGTACTTGAACTGTAGTATTCCCAGTCAACATTTGGAAAGTTAAAGACCCCATAAACAACTGTCACTCTCACGTAGGTCAAGGATCATCTTTGCTATCCTCTCCTCTACATTTCTGGAACTATTTGGAGGCCTATATTTTCCTACTCTTCCCATGTCTCTGAAATGGCCACAACATCGAAATCGCAGGTACCAATCCATGCTGCAAGCTCACCCATCTTATTCCAGATGGTCCTGGCATTGAAGTAGACACACTTCAAACCAAACTTCTTGTTTGCCTGTACCTTCTTGCGATCTTGAACTCTGAGTTCTGACTTCACTACTCTCAATGATTTGGTTCCTATCGCCCTGCTAAATTATTTTAAACCCACCTGAAGAGCATTAGCAAATTTTCCCCCCCAGGATATTGGTACCCCTCTGGTTCAGGTGAAGACCATCCTGTTTGTCGAAGCACTCCCCCCTTCCCCAGGAAGAGCCCCAATTATCCAGAAATCCAAAACCCTCCCTCCTGCACCATCCCTGCCGCCATGAGTTCAACTCGTCTCTGTCCCTATTCCTCGCCTTGCTAGCACGTGGCACGGGCAACAAACCAGAGGCAATAGTATCTGTTTGTTCTAGCTCTAAGCCTACACTCTAGCTCCCTGAATTTCTGCCTTAAATCCCCAAATCTCTTCCTATCTATGTTGTTGGAGCCTATGTGGACCATGACTTGGGGCTGAGCCCCGTCCCCCTCAAGGATCCTGAAAACATGATCAGAAACAGCATGAACCTTTCTTTTAAAGATTCACCTGCGACTGGAAGTCATGATTTGGAGTTGGAGGTGTTTATTATGGTTTATCATGCTTTCTGTATGAAGATGCAGAGGGCAAGTTGTATTCCAGGAGCAGTTATTGTTGCATTAACTTCACCTTTTATTTTGAGATGCACGATGAGCATTTGGTTATCAGGTTCTGTGGCCCTTTACATTATAATTGATAACATTTTTGCATTATGTTACAAAATGGTTTGGTTGAAACATCTTTGAGAGCAAATGAATTAAAAAAAACGCCTAATTAATCACAAACAATTTAAAGCTGTTGTTCAATGCCTTCACTCAGGAGTTAGTGGGTGGCACGGTGGTACAGTGGTTAGCACTGCTGCCTCACAGCGCCAGAGACCTGGGTTCAATTCCCAGGCGACTCCCTATGTGGAGTTTGCACATTCTCCCTGTGTCTGCGTGGGTTTCCTCTGGGTGCTCTGGTTTCCTTCCACAATCCAAAAATGTGCAGGTTAGGTGAATTGACCATGCTAAGTTGCCTGTAGTGTTAGGTGTAGGGGAATGGGCCTGGATGGGTTGTGCTTCAGTGGGTTGGTGTGCACTTGTTGGGCTGAAGGGCCTGTTTCCACACTGTAAGTAATCTAATTCCATGACTGGAAAAAAACTTCTTCAGAGTTGACAGCAGTGTAACAGTGGCAGCCAGAATAAAGTAGAAGGGAGAATCAATGCAAGTGAATGGTTTTTCTCTGTCGTAGTATTAATTTGCATTTGGTGTGAATGATGTCTGTTGTGTATTATTTAAATTGGCAATTGATCAATCTCTACTGCAATTGAAAATATTGAGTAATTTAATACAGATTGCCCAGGACTTTGGGTTCATGATGCTTTATGTTACTTGTTGCACAAAGTTGTGTATCTACTGTATGGTACACACAAATTCAGTGATTGAGAGACAAAGTAGTAAATTCGTGAAATGAGACTTCATGTGAATTAAATGTTGCAGTAGAATAGAAAGTGGAAAATGTAATCATTCTATTCGAGAAGGGAGAAAGGCAGAAATCAAGAAACCATGAGCTGGTGGATTCATTTGGTGCATCTCTGATGGCAAAGAAATATATAATTGGAATTCCCTTTTTCCAATCATTTTGATTGTCTTGGCTGTAAGTCCTCAACATGTTCTTAAGTATCTGATGCTAGCTTTCCAGAGCTCCCTGCGATTCTGGATGGTACGCAATAGATTTGAATAGTTTCATTGCAAAACTGTCCATAACTTGCTTAAGTAATTTGGATGTGAGGTTTGACCATTGATCTGATTGTATTTCTGTGAGTAATCTGTATCTAGTGAAAAATTTGAGAAACTCCTTTACAATCCTTCTGCTTCTGATATTGCCTAATGAAATGGCATCTGGAAATCTAGTGGACACGTCCATTAGTGTTAAGAAATACTCATCCCCACTTTTTGTTTGAGGTAGATGTCCACACAATCAATTAAGACTCTTGTAACTGTTTCCTCAAAAGCAAGAATGTGTATTAAAGATGTGGGATTTATTGCTGCATGTGGTTTTCCAATTACCTGAAACGTATGACATATTTGGCAAAATCCATCTGCATCCTTGTGCAGTCCAGGCCAGTAAAGGTGTTCTTGTATTTTAACTTGACTTTTTCTTACCCCTAAATGACCCCTAAAGGTAATCCATGTGGACACCCGCAGCACCTTTGTTCCATAACCCACTGAAATTACGATTTGATGAACTTCTGCCCATTTCTCAACTACCTGAATATGTGATGCTCTCAATTTCCTCGTTAAGGCATCATTTTCAAGATAGCAGCATTCAGGGATATGTTCAGATTATTTTCTCTGTATGTCTTTTGATGCAATTGCTTTAAATTTTCATTTTTCTGCTGTAACTCAGTTAATTTAACTGAGCTAAAGACATTTGCTTTGTCATCTCTCTGCTCCTGTTTTGTGTCAACCATTTAATCAAACAGGGTCTGTGCTAATTCCACTTCAATTTTCTTACCTATACTCTTTGATCTCTCTTTTTTTCAACTGGTAACGTTTTAATCACCACCAAAGTTGCAGAAAAAAAATCACAGAATCTGCATCCTGCAATAGTTCACTTGCCTGAGTTTCCACGGACTTTTTAACCACGTTAGGCAGCACTCTTACTGTGAGCCCGCTATATTGTGAGCAAGGACAAATTGTATTCGTGGAGCTGAGAGTTTGTCCAGTCCTCCCACCACGACTTCTCCACTTTTGACTGGACCCTGTAACCTCACTCTATATAATTGAGCACGTTTTTTCTCACCATAAATTCCGTTACTAACATCGTTTCTGGCAATAATCCTTCAGAGGCACATGTCTCCTCATCGCTCAACATCGAAGATTGAGAGGATCCTGGATTTCTTCTTCTTATTATTATCTGTTTATCTGCTGCTCCTGACCTATGTGAGTAAACTTTATGTAACCAACCTCTGACCAGTTTGTACATTCTGGTGCAGCTTTCTTGCCCCAACTGTACTTTCTGTCACCACTCTAACAAAATTCACTGACTTATCCTGTTTTCCTACATCTGGCTTCCGAGTGCTTTTCCTGACCCACCAACACGTTCATTCTATTTGACCTACTTTTTTTGCACTGAAAACAATGAAGCATTTTAACTTCTCTTTTCCCTTCAAGGATATACATTTTACCCTGTGATAGGTTATCCTTATGATCTTCACCGAGATCTACCTTTCCCTTTCTGCGTGAGGATTTCTCTTTCCCCAATTTCTGTCCCTCATGGATTGAAATTGATTTTGGAAGTCAAACTTTGATTTACGGACGAAATCATAACCATAGGCCTTTTCAGCTGCTAATCTCGCTGTTTGAACTCTTTACTCTTCCACGTGAGTTCTCACAACTTCAGGGAGTGATTTTTTTGAACTCCTCCAAAATAATTGTCTGTCTAAGAGCGTTGAGGTGAAAACGTGTTGCTGGAAAAGCGCAGCAGGTCAGGCAGCATCCGAGGAGCAGGAGAATCGACGTTTCGGGCATGACCCCTTCTTCAGGAACCATTCCAGCAACACATTTTCAGCTCTGATCTCCAGTATCTGCAGTCCTCACTTTCTCCCCTAAGAGCGTTGAGGGTTTGCTCTATTTTTAATGCCATTATCCACCTATCAAAATGACTTCATTGGACCTTTCAAACTTAATCGGTTTGATCAGGGTCCCTCCTTCGATTCCTGAAACTCTGTCTGTAGCTTTCTGGCACAAGCCCATATGCACTTAAGATGTCTTTCTTCGCTTCCTCATACATCCCAGATACCTCGCCTGATAGTAATGCAAATACCTCACTAGCTCGACCAAAAGTTTTGTTTGGATCAGCAAAACCCACATGATCCCTGGGCACTTCATTTGTTTAGCCACCTTCTCAAGTGAGATGAAGATAGCTTTTACACCCTTCTCATCAAATTTAGGCAATGCATGAATATATGGAAACAGATCCTCACCAGGTCTTTGGCTGCATTGAGTTTGTGCATCATCACTCTCTTCCTCGCGAAGCTTACCTTCAGCCTTCGTCTTCATCTTTTTAAGCTGACTTTCCTTCCTAAGGGTCAATTTCCGTATCCTTTTCAGATTCTTGCTCATCAGCGCAATGTGATTTCTCAGTCATGTTGAAGCAATTGCATTCCTGGACTGTTCAGTTAACCTTCCCATACCATTCCTTTCTATTGGTTTATTATGCGTTCTGTATGAAGATGCAGAGGGCAAGTTGTATTCCAGGAGCAGTTATTGCTGCATTAACTTCATCTTTTGTTTTGAGATGCACGATGAGCATTTGGTTATCAGGTTCTGTGGCCCTTTCACATTTTCATTGATAACATTTTTGCATTATGTTACGAAACTATACCCTTTGGTTGAAACCTCATCGAGTGCAAATGAATTAAAAGTGAGACCTAATTAATCACAAACAATTTAAAGTCGTTCAATGCGTTCACTCTGAAATATACCATGGCAGAAAAATAATCTTCAGAGCTGACAGCAGTGTAACAGCAGCAGTCTGAATAATGTAGAAGGAAGAATTAATGCAACTGGACGTTTTGTTTTTCTTTTGTGGTCTCACTTTCCCTTTGGCGTGAATGATGTCTGTTGTGTATTATTTAAATTGGTCATTGATCAATCTCTACTGCAAATGAAAATATCGAGTAATTCAATACAGATTGCCCAGGAGTTTGGGTTCATGACGCTTTACTTCACTTCTTGCACAAATTTAGCAATTGAGGAGCAAAGTAGCAAATTCGTGAAATGAGACTTCATGTGAATTAAAACGTGGCAGCAGAATAGAAAGTGGAAAATTTAAGCCGTTTGACTCGCCTTTGTTCTCAACTGTACCAGTGTCAGATTGAAATATTTCCTGACAATATCCCTGGGTCCTCCCCTCCCCCACCCCCACCTTACTAGTTTAAATCCTCCCGAGCAGCTCGAACAAATCTCCCTGCCAGTATATTAGTCGCCTTCCAATTTAGGTGCAATCCGTCCTTCTTGTACAGGTCACTTCTACCCCAAAACAGCTTCCAATTATCCAAAAATGTGAATCTTTCTTCCATACACCAGCTCCTTAGACTTGAATTCACCTGCTCTATCCTCCTATTCCTACCCTCACTAGCTCGTAGCACAGGGAATAATCCAGATATTACTACTCTCCAAGATCTCCTTTTAAAATACCCGCCTAACTCTCTGTAATCTCCCTTCAGAATCTCAACCTTTTCCCTTCCTATGCCATTGGTTCCAATGTGTACAGTGATCTCCTGTTGGCCCC
Organism: Chiloscyllium plagiosum; assembly: GCF_004010195.1. Taxonomy (NCBI): domain Eukaryota; kingdom Metazoa; phylum Chordata; class Chondrichthyes; order Orectolobiformes; family Hemiscylliidae; genus Chiloscyllium; species Chiloscyllium plagiosum. Next base: position 137,407 of record NW_025215376.1, read on the forward strand.
CTCCCCCTTCCGAACATTCTGCATCCTCTCTGAGACATTCAATTCATTGGGGGGAAAAAATTGTAAATGTGGGTAAATAACTAAAACTCTATTTATAAATGCAGGACTTTTGTCTTAACAGGAGAAATTACCGATAGAGACAATCAATTTAATTCCAGTTAACAATTGGCTAATTAATCAATTTGCTTTGCTATAATTGCAGACAGTCCAACTGATGCTGCAGAGATGGGATTTTGGCATTTTCAAAGTTGTGTTGACTGGAGTAATGACTGAGGAAACCTCCACCACCAGATGCCAGAGGAACACCAAAAGAAAATGGTAGACCACGTGAAACTTTCTTTTAGAATGGATATGTTTTTGAAAAATGTGTTGTCATTAATTGAAACTCAGTAAACAGATCTATGGTTTAAGTGTAAAACAACTGAATAATGCCAGTTCACATTGGGATCTGAGGTGAAAGGAGCTTAGAAGTCTCGGTATCTTAAATATTGTGTCTTGACTAGGAAATGAAGATATCGTCACACATCTGCAGGTGAAGGATAGAAGACTGTTCTTCAGATATTTTTTATAACAAATAATGAAATTTTATGGATATCACATTAACTTCCAATAGCAGGAGCCGTCAGAATGCGCAAGGATTGCTAAGCGGATATTTAACCAACCTGACATAGAGCACGTCTGAAAATCATGTTTGCTAGTGCAAATACATTGAAACGTAATAATTTTTTGCTCAGATGCAGGACAACGGGAGAATCTGTTTGAGTTACTTTAGAAATTGAAGAAAATGTGTAGAGAGGCATTAGAATATGACGTATTAACCGGATATAATGTAAACATTGGTGATTTGTACATAGTGCAACATCTGTATTGATAGCTCCCAGAACAATAGAAGCTCACGTGGAAGCAGAAATTCTGGAGAATCATTGGATTGAACTTTGGAAAAGCTGTGAGAGTTCACTAGTGGTTTTTTTTATTAGATTACTTACAGTGTGGAAACAGGCCCTTCGGCCCAACAAGCCCACACCGACCCTCTGAAGAGCAACCCACCCAGACCCATTCCCCTACATTTACCCCTTCACCTAACACTACGGGCAATTTTAGCATGGCCAATTCACATTTTTGGACTGTGGGAGGAAACCGGAGCACCCAGAGGAAACCCACGCAGACACAGGGAGAATGTGCAAACTCCACACAGACAGTTGCCTGAGGCAGGAATTGAATTCGGGCCTCAGGTGCTGTGAGGCAACAGTGCTGATCACTATGCCTCCGTGTTATTTTTTTTTATATAGATATTTTTATTAGAAATTTAACATTTTTACAAGTTTACAAAAATAAACAAAACTCTCAGATATAAACATTGATATACAATTAGCTCAAATATACAATAGCCAAAATTTAACAAAAAAAAACAAAAAAAAACGAAAAAAAGAAAAAAAAAAAACAAAACTCAACTATCTACTAATTTAACCTACAACTAACCAGAGTGTATATTTAAGTCTCTTACATGCTCGGGATGTGTTAGCATCAGATATAATAAAACCCACATTCGTGCGGGGCCTCCGTGTTGTTAATTCCTAAACCATATGCATTGACTATATTCTGCATGTGAAAGTAAAAGCAACAACAAAGATAAGTTGACAACGATTTCCTCATTTAAAATAATGTATTGTTACATATTACCATGCTTCGTTTCCTTCTACGATTGATCTGTTGAAGATAAATGGTAAGTAATATGAAGTAATAAGCTGAGGATGCATTAGCACCTGTTACACTCAAAGGTTATGTTAAGTAGACTCATTCAAATAAGGTTTAACAATGCCCTAGCAACATACTGAAGACTTAAGCTCTAGTGCACAATTATGCAGGTGTAATATGCTGCAATACCTGAGAAAAATATGTATACCATCATAGTAACTGGTTAAACATTCTCAAGTCACTGACATCGTTGTATACTTCACTGAGTGAATTCACAAAAGCGATTGTAGGATATATTATCGAGCAAGGACGAATTTTGTGAAGTGTAGCTAAAATCAAATTTCTGTTAACGTTTCCAAATCCCACATTTCAATGCGATATCATGGGAATTTTGGAAACATATACATGAATTGACTGTTTTCAGATATACATAACTTGCAAACAATTGGTGTTCCTCGAACAAACGTGCGTTTAAGCTAGACAAAGTTGGCATGGCGACCACAGTGTTAAAGCAACATCCGCGAAGCTAAGGCAGTCCTACGAAATGAAAAAAAAAGTAGGTCCCTTGCCCCACAGAGTTTATGGAAACTTTTAAAAGGGAATTCATTCTATTAATTTGTGTTTATGTGACATCTAATCACAAATGTTGAATAAAGAACAGAAAAGGCACTTTCGGTCAGAAATAAAATTAAGATCAGAAGTGAATATTATTCGCTCTGTAACGTTGTGGCCTTGATGCCAATGGCAGTCACCTCTGAAATATAGCTCCATTTTGTTCTAAAATTAAAACACAGTAAGGTTTTGTGTTGTCCATGATTCTGTCATTTCATTAGCAATGTGTATCATGTCAATGAAGAGCATATTACTAGCTGAAAATAAATTGAAAATCAATACAGAGTATATTCTTTACAATTTCTGGAATGTGTTAAAAAAATAAGTAATTGGTGAAAAAATAAATAAAATCAGTCACTTACAAGTAGATGTGGGTGATATTTCTGTCCACAGAGTGCCCTTGAACACAGATCACAAAAGGACATCACGCAGGTACAGGAAACATGGAGCTAAAAAAAAAACCATTGTCATGATTGAAAAGGGTTTGGAATTTAAGCAACAAGACGACTTGCCGCCATTATAACTTTGCTGAGTCCACTTGGAATAATCCGTGCTGGCATGCAATTCAATGGGAACATGAACTTGTTGCTATTAGTTAATACGAATGCATTACTTTTGGAATGAGGATATTATATATTGTGGAGAGGTTGACTTTTAGCTGTGGGCCAAAGGGATTCCAACGAATTAGATTGGATTGCCTGAAGTATAAAAGCATCTGATCAAAGCTGATAAGGTTAGCAGGTACCTCCCCAGATCCATAATGTAGAATTACATTTTGTTTTTGTGCAAAAGAAGAACTCACAGTCAGCCATGTCTAATGTTAAAATTTCTTTATTAAGGACAAGTAAGTGAAAGATTCAAATTCTTCGTTCTTTCATTTTTAGGGTCTTCCACACTCTCTTTATCTCTCTCTCTCCCTCTCCATCCAATCCCCCCACCACATCTCTAAAATGAATAACAAGAACCACAACTTCATAAAATGTGGTAATCAACGGTAGAAATTTGCAACAATTCCAATCACTGGATATTTCACTATTTCCAATACCTGCTGTCTAAATTTAGTCTGGTGTACTGCATAAATAAATGTATTGGTGCAGCAGCTCAAAATCATAAGCATGTATCCACTTTCTTGAAGGATATATATGGGATCATTGTAACCTGCATAAGTATAAGCATTAGCAATTCTGAAATACATGTAATGGATTGCAAATGTCAACCATAATAACAGAAAATTACCAGATATACTGAACAGTAAAATCACAGACTTTCTTCTGTTCCTCATCTCAGGATCTGGACTTTTTTCAGTCCTGGTGCTAACACGAAGTGCTTTACGGGTTTTGCTTACCACGATTATATATCTCACAGTGAGGCCATTGAGCACCAGAACAACAAGAAATGGTAGAAATGAAGTTGCAATATGTCCAAAATATGAAAATGCGAGCCACAGGGGTGAAATATAATAGATTGATCTTATCTGGCAATACCAAGGCAAGTTGTTAATTATGTACATTGGTTCATACACAAAGTACCAGGGAATATCCTTCAAGCAACTGAGTGTGAACACCATCCCTACTACAATTGCTGCAGTTTTCTGTGTGCAATATTTGGTCTTCAGATTGTGACTACAGATGGCTATGAAACGATCAAACGTGAATGCAACAGTAAACCATACAGAGGAGTCTCTCGTTATGTAAACAAGGGCACTTTTGGTTCGACATACCGGAGTCAAAAATAGATAATTTCTGGGAAAGTAAATGCCCATGATCTGATTAAGTATAATACTAGTGATGACAACAAATAGATCTGCTAAAGCCACAGCCACCAAGTATTACGTGATGCATTTTGAAAGACCACACCTTCCCTGGACCAGGATTGCAATCGCTACTATATTAACTGTTGGAAAATGGAAACAGGTGAGGGACTTGATTAGTTCGATGTTAAGAGCAGTGAACTTTTTTCAATAAATGTGCATTTTTTCAGCGTATGTACCTTACAGATCCAAAGGGGTTGGATAGAGTAGGCATTCTCAGATACCAGGCAATGTAAAAACAATATGAGGCAAACAACCTTCTATGTCATGGAGGATATATCCTCCTTCAAATGAGTGTACATGTATATTTGACTTGAAGATAAATCATGTGAGAACTGATTTAGATTCCAACTGATCTGATCAAAATGTCTGTTTTGAGAAACTTCATTAAATCTTGTAATCATGAATCACAGGAGGACAGTGGTCCAGAACGGGATCTTTCATCCAGTTGTGTCTGCACCAATTCGCAAATGCACATACTGAATTGGAGCCAGAATCTTGCTTTTCATTTCTCTACCATACACTTCCACAACCTTTATATTTTAGTAATCATCTGTTGCCTTCCTGAATGTCTCATTTGGAACTTCCAGGCTTTGCATTCGAACATACAATATTTTTGGCGTTGTTACTGGAAGTTGCCTTTCACTCATTCAAATCAGTAGTCACATTTTACTGGAAGAGCTACTGCTCAATGAAAGTGTTTCCAAAATGCATTAGTGCAACATGTAGTCATGAAAATTGTTACTTTTTTTCTGCAATGTTTAACAATACAAAAGTGGAGAGTTGTTATAATGTATTCAAAAGTCATAAGGATAAGCATCAGAATCGTATATGAAAACTGGTAGAATTGTGCCTAAACCATGAACTGTGTAAACTTAGACTTTTTGTGTGATTTTGTATTTTGCATGACAAATTAATTTGAATAATAAACTTCCATATAACTAGTACTCTAATTGCAAAGGGTATCTATAAGAGCATTACATGCAATACCGAGGAAGAAGATTGAGATTAATGAACTATTAACATGAAAACTTCCAATAAAACAGGAAGTGTGAAGAACATCAAACAGCAGTGTCAACGCTGGCAGTGCAAGTGACCATTGACAAGTCTAGGTAGCTGGATGTGCCAAATTAAATCAATTAAAATTTAACATATGGAAGGTTTGTCTCAATCGGCTCTCCAGCTGAATGACAACAGGTATTCTCTAAACTTAAGAACATCATAGAAATCACAGATTTTTCCAAGGTAGAATTGAAAGCAAAATTCTGCGGAAGCTGGAAATCTGAAACCAAGTGAGCAAATGTTGGAGAATTTCGAGCTTCTTATGAAAAAGAGTAATCATACACAATGAAATCCCATTTCTTTCTCTACAGATGCTCCCAGATCTGCTGAGGTTTTCCAGTTTTTCTGTGTTATTCCAACCTAAAATCTAGTTTCTTACTCTGAGTTTATAACTAATTTATTCGCCCTCAATGTGCAAAACTGATGATAAAACTTTATATATGTTGATTGTCCCCTTGATATCAATGAACACATTTGTAATTTGCAATACTCCTTATTAGGCAGTGTAACAGAGCATTATTAGTAAATTTACACGTTAATGTAAAATATTTTCAATACATGATATTTTTTAACTCACTGTATTTCGACATGAAACATGACGTGCAAGACTTGGAAGTTGAATGCAAGCTACATCAAATTCAAATGTATAATGGAACACTGTTGAGCCGAATCATAATTTATGCCTGATTGAAACGTATTTCATCGAGGACGAATTGATAAAAAAAAGTTATTCACTAAGGCATGGAAGTAATATTTCAACAAAACATTTTAAATAAATAATACAAATGATCCTTGCTTCGCCACTGAGTAGTCACTGCAGATTATGTGAAGATTTTTAAAGCATATTAACACAGGAGAATTACATAGCAGACGAGCAGCAACGAGATACTCACACATCGCTTTACACAACTCTTAAGATTACACATTACCTGGGACACCAACAGCAGCAAGAATTGAATAATAAATTGCATACGCCAGACCAGATAGTGGTTCATGCATGTTCAGTCAGATGTGTTAATCTACCAGGAACTACAAAATGATAGCGTGGTGAAACATTTATATATAATAGAAAAAAAAACCCAGGGGTACCATTTGATAACACATTTTATGATATCAGTACAAGTCATTCTTCACAATTGTCGATCAAATTGTTGTCCTCCTATTCTTGTGATGGAGTTACACTGCTGCTGTCAACGACAGAAAAAGAAACAGAATAAAAATAAATCTTTCTGTTAGCAGTTATCCAACTGACTGAATTCACATTATAAGGTAAGCCAATTTTTACAAAAATGTATATTTCAAACTTGTGTTTCCAACACCTCTCGAATATTTCAAACATGCCATTGTACGAACTTCAGTCCTTTTCGATGCCCACTCTGTGTTGATGTGGAAATGCCGGAGTTGGACTGGGGTATACAAAGTTGAAAATCACATGACACCAAGTTATAGTCCAACAGCTTTAATTGGAAGCACTAGCTTTCGAAGCGCTGCTCCTTCATCAGGTAGTTGTGGAGTACACAATTGTAAGACACATAATTTATTGAAAAAGTTTGCAGTTTGATGTAACTGAAATTATACATTAAAAAGGACACAGATTATTTGTTAAGTCTCTCATCTTTTAGAATGAACATGTTCGTTTCAGTTCTTTCTTATGCAAATCACAGAACTTTTTAAAAGTTACATTCTCAAGTGAATTTTAACATTTGGTGTCATGTCCGCCCAGGTAATGCATTGAAGGTGTTGAGGAGCCCTGTGTGAGACTGTCTGTGCCCCAATGTTCTAACCTAAATAACCGGATTTACAGAATCTTGCATATGTGAGCGTATGAGAGAGAGCTTGTATATGCGAGAGAGTCTGCGTGAGTGTATGAGTTTGCAGGAGTGTGTTTGTGTCTGTAGGAGTGTGTGTATGTCTGTCTGTGAGTGTACGTCTGTCTGTGTGTGTGTGCATCTGTCTGAGTGTGAGTGCGTGCCTGTGTCTGTGCGATGGTCTGTGTTTAGTGCAGTGGGGTCACCTACTCCCACATTCACACACATACACACTTTCTCACCCGTTTACACACACACATACACACTTTCACAGACACTCATAGCCCTTGTACACACACACCCATATGCACACACATTTGTCGGGTGAATTTGTACTTGCAGAATTACATTACGTTTTTGCTTAAAAACTGTATGAATCTATGTAAGGTTCTGTAAATCCATTTTTTAGATTAGAACCAGTCTGAACATTGTGGAACAGACAGTCTCACACAGGGCACCTCACACCTTCAATGTATTATCTGGGTCAACATGACGCCAATTGTTATCTCTCCATCCCCGAGGCTCTCAGCCTCATTCCTGTTGAAGGGCTTTTGCCTGAAATGTCGATTTTCCTGCTTCTTGGATCCTGCCTGACCTGCAGTGCTTTTCCAGCACCACTCTAACCTTGAATCTAATCTCCAGCATCTGCAGTCCTCACTTTCAACTTATTGTTAAAGTTCACTTGAGAATGTAACTTTAAGAAAGTTCTGTGATTTACATATGAAAGAACTGAAACCAACAAGTTCATTCTAAAAGATGAGAGACTTAACAAACAATCCGGGTCTTTTTCAATATATAATTTCAGTTACATCACACTGTAACCTTTTGCTATAAATTCTGTGTCTTATGATCTTTCACCCCACAACTACCTGACAAAGGAGCAGTGCTCCGAAAGTTAGTGCTTCCAAATAAACCTGTTGGACTATAACCTGATGCTGTGTGATTTTTGACTCTGTATGGAACATTATTTTCCTCGAAATTATGCAATGGTCCTCGATTAGTTTGCACAGTTGGCTGGATGACAAATTTACTCATCTTGATCAATAGCCCAAAGCATGAGTTCAATGCCATTAAGTTGAACATATTATGAATGTCCTATTCGCTCAGTCTTGACCATCACCTGAGGCTTGGTGATCCACTCATACCAACACTCGCCTACCTCTAGTGAGGGAGTTTGCTTTAACGCTGTCAGTTTAATAACATAATTTTGGGGATGATATTTCACTGGTTAAATTTCAAATGGTAACATGCAACCAGAAACACTTAGCAGCGTCTTATATGGTTAAATGACATGTTGAAATATAGTTTTGTATCATCATCCATAGAAACATTTACACAGGTTACTTTAAAACACTAGTCATTGCGAAAACGAGATGAAATGAAGAGCATAATCTTTTTTGAAACCATCTTTCTACAAATCATGATTTCCAGGCTGGATTGCAAAAAAGAAAGATAAAGCAGAGAGAAAGGAATTTCTGAAAGTGTCTATGCCCACCTAGATTTAGCCTCTATTAGACTCAGGCATTACTTAAACAAATCTTTCGTTCTTGAACTATTTAGGTACCAATACTCAATATAAATCACACGTTCATTGCAACATTTACTTATAAATTCATATACCTTAACTTCAACTCACTACATTTTAAATTCACTTCACCTCACTTTAAATTTATCTCTAATTTTATTTACACAAGTTGGAGTTGAAACAAGTACAATCCCCAATTCGAGTGAAATGGCCAATGTTTGGACTCGATGCAGTGCTGTCTCGTGGTTCATCATCTTCTCTGATGATGACTTCAGGGTACCTGCGTCTCAAATAGTAGTCTCAAGAGCACGCTTTTGTAAAATCCTTTTCTCGGTTAACATTAATCCCAAAATATGTTTACCTGTCTGAAAACCTCTGTGGCACTCAGCCAATGAATTGACCAAATCTGATCACGCTCCAAGCCAATGGAGTTTGTTATAAACACCTCCCAAATATTTACTCCAAGTCATAAACAGCCACAATCCATGCGCCATGTAAGATAATATGGTGCAGTTATATCGTGCAGACCATTATGTCACCTGCCTTTTTCAATCAATACAGGAACCTGCAGGTTACAGGACAAATCACCACATGCCCTAGCTGCAGTGTTAACTGAGGTCAAGGTAAATAAAATCTTGATGAAAGTTCCCAGCATGCTTCACTGTAGCACCTAACCAGGTTCATGCCATTTCTGCTTCTCACCACCTGACGATAGCTCCTCCTATTGATCTTGAAGTTCCAAGAGAAATGGCTGACAAACCATGACAGTGTTTGAATCCAGTCAAAATTCCTATTAGTGTTTAACTAATATTAGATGCCTACAACTTATTAAATTTTTGCATATAGAACTTCACTTTGACCTATAACTGTTGTATTATCACTCTTTGGTATTTAACAAATTGAATTTTCAAAAATATCAAAGTACACAATCTTTTTAAGGCTGCAACATGCGACAAGGGTGAGCCCGCACGTTCGTACAAAAGATTACAGCCACTGCTTTCAGGTGATCTCCTACAACTATCCCCACCTTAAGCATTGGAAGGAATATCCGAAATTAGACATTCAAAACCACCATGCTCCGTTGTGGTTTATTTGTTTCACACAGAACACTAAAATGTACACAAAATTAAACCGATAAGTTAGAATGACTCTGGGTCAGACTGAACTTGAATCATATTACATTAGGACCTATTGTACCACCTGAAAAAAGAATCTCCTGCGAACATCTGTCTACAATTGATGCGTTAAATTCAAGGAATAAATGTCAATATTCAACATGTCCTGCAATTCGTAGAGTAAGCCAAAAATCTCTCATCTGCTCTTCCATATATTTATATTGAAACACCATTTCCAATGATTGTATTCTGGTCGTCAAAACGAGAATAAGAAATTCAGTGAAGTCCATCTTCAGTAATCTTATAATAGAATCAAGCTATCATCTTGTTCTTTTTTTAAATCATCTATTATATATTTAAATTACTTAATTTCTAGACACATTCGATCAACAAGCTTCGACAAGAATGTTTATATATTAACATGAATTTGTCACATTTATGAAGAATGAGGATAATGATTGAACAAGCGTACGCAAACAGTATCATAATGACATTAGAAAATTTCTTGGATGTCCACCCACGTGTGGACATCCACATACCAAATAGCTTGGCCAGTGATTTGTTCGGCAATTGGTTCAACTCCATCATTAGATTAGATTCCATACAGTGTGGGAACAGGCCCTTCGGCCCCACAAGTCTACACTGACCCTGCGAAGAGTAACCCACCCAGACCAATTTCCCTCTGACTAACACTATGGGCAATTTAGCATGGCCAATTCAACTGATCTGCACATATTTGGACTGTGGGAGGAAACTCACGCAGATACGGGGAGAACGTGCAAACTCCACACAGAGAGTCTCCCAAGGCTAGAATTGAGCCTGGGTCCCTGGTGCTGTGCGGCAGTGGTGCGAACCACTGAGCCATCGTTCCGCCCCTAGCATTCTTTATCATGCTTCTGTCTTCCAAAATCTGAACATCTGTCAACTCATCACCTGTTCTGACATCTACCTCTACGAACTTTATTAATGAATTTTGATCATCTTCCATGTTCTGGACTCTTGTGGCCCATTTAATCAAATAAAAAAATCTTACTGACCATCAATGGAATTGTCTGAGTCACTATTTATCGGAATATCTCACTGTAAATTCAGCGTCGTAGCGTAGGAGTGTGTTTTGCAAAGATATCCAAGGAAATAAATGCGATTACGTGAAAAAGAAGTCTTGTCCGGAAAATTGCCTGAACATTTCTCTTAGACATTTTAAATCCTTGTTCAACTGACCTTTAAAGACTAAAGGCATTTGCCACTGGTCCCAATCACCCATGGTGTTTCTGATAAAAAAACACTGCAACATCTATTGCAACGAATTCTATTGCAAAAAGGAGGTTTGAGTCCAGCATCTGCAGCACGAGAGCTGCAGCTTAAAAGCTTGGTTACATTCTGAAACAATCTGCATGTGCTATTCAGTCCACTGTCATGAAACACTCTTCTGCAAAAGATCTGGTAATGGACATGCTTCGGTAGCAAAACCACCAATGATCGCTCACTCGTCCCATTAAACATCAAACGGACTTACCAACTGAAGAGAGGGGCAATTGCTCAATGGATTCGACGTGTTTTCTTTCTCAATTTCACGCTTCTTTTGAGTTACCACAGAGTCGAAGTACACCATTGGAGTTTCTGGCAAGATGACCATGCAGTAGGGCTTCTGGGCCTGAGGCTTGCTCTCTTCATCTGTTGTTTTAAAATTGCATCTTCTCTTCTTTCTTCTTTGCTTCATCTTCCATTCTACTTAGGTCTTGTTGAAGAGCTCAGTCATGGCCATGTCATCGGAGGTCGCGAGTCAGCCGGGCAGGGATGTGAATGGGCTCTGCAGCGTGGACTTGAGTGGGATATGCGCGGGTCGTTGTGACAGTTGTCAGAGGCGAGTTTGCGTTCTTGGCGGTATCTCCATCGACAACGAGGCCCCAGCTCCAATTCAATGCTACTGCAGCAGAAGCCAGCTTGTGTGCCCGGCAGAGTCTGCATCCAATGCAAATTCACCGAGTTGATGGCAACAAACTTCAACCCAGAAGAAAACCCGGCAGAATCAGCAGCAGCTATATCAGCGAGTTGGGCAGGAAGCAGATTTATGACAAAAATGGAATTGAGTTTGGAACTTCGTGGTACCCGGTAGCATCGGTGACTTCTGCAATGGCGAGGTCCATCGAGGATGTTGTGATATTACTGAAAAAGTATCTATCAGGAAAGCATTATTGGCATATAAAACTAATTTTATCAATATGCACATGAACGTATTGATGAAATTGCATAATTGATGCAAGATCGTTTTTTTTATTCGCGTTATATTTTGTTCATGGGGCAGCACGGTGGTACAGTGGTTAGCACTGCTGCCTCACGGCTCCAGAGACCCGGGTTCAATTCCCAGCCTCAGGCAACTGTCTGTGTGGAGTTTGCACATTCTCCCCGTGTCTGCGTGGGTTTCCTCCGGGTGCTCCGGTTTCCTCCCACAGTCCAACAATGTGCAGGTCAGGTGAATTGGCCATGCTAAATTGGCCATTGCCCGTAGTGTTAGGTGAAGGGGTAAATGTAGGGGAATGGGTCTGGGTGGGTTGCTCTTCGGAGGGTCGGTGTGGACTTGTTAGGCCGTAGGGCCTGTTTCCACACTATAAGTAATCTAATCTCATCTAAAACAAAATGCACACCAATAAAGGTTTAGGATGGGAAACATGACAAGAGTTAACTTGGATACATCACAATTGCTCGCTGATGTGGGGAGAATGTTATGCGTACAATTTCTCATCTCCATACACTAGGTCACTGGATCACAAATTGTACTCTTTGGAAATTTGAAACAACGCAGATCAATATTCAATTCTGTAAATAAATCTGTTTAACCAAAATGGCAGTTGAAATTATTTTGGGGAATGGGTTTGAAGAACAATACAGTTACATGTTGTAGCAAAAAATATCAAAATTTTCTTAAGCTATTATATGAGATACATACCGTACAGCATGCTTCTTTAGCTACTGAGTCAGTACAACGGATTGTGTATTGCTTTTCAATGTGCATTAAAGCAGATGAATATTGCTTGTGGTTAAAGCAGCGTAACATGAGACTCCTGTAGTGTAATGGAATCACTCACCTATTGACCATGGAAGCCGAGTTTGAAGTCCCACTTTTTCAGGTTGTAATAATGTGTCTTAGCAGCTTTTATCTTAAATACATGTTTTTTAAAAAGCAATGTAATAGCAAAACAAGATTTTGACTGGCCACATTCTAACTATCTGGGATACCCACAGCAGCAACAAATGGATAGTAAATTGCAGAAGAGATGGTGGTTCGTGTATGTTGTTTCACAAATAATAATCTCTCTGCAACTTCAAAACAATCAAATGATGCAGCCTTTATATATATTACAAAATGCCACACAAACACTATTAGGTTACAGCTTTCATAGTGCCAGTAAAATTCCTGTTTAACTGTGATTGGGAGCATTGTTTTCCTTCTATTCCTTGAAACGAATTATCACAATGTCATCAAGCAAAGAAAATGAACCAAAAGGTTGCTTTGGAAAGAGGCTACCTATTTATTTCTTCACACTCTAGAGTAAACAAAGGTAAACTTTGCAAATGGCGTGATACATTTTGAAAAATGTCTGTCCACTGTCTATAAGACCCCTTGGTTATGTCCACGCTCCCCTGAGGAACACACTAGCTTTCATCACTGTTACCAGTCCAAATGTATAAACTTGAACGCAGTTCTTTCTTTTATAGCATGGAGTAAATAACAAGGACTTACCTATTACAAATGATAAAAGCAATATTGGCATCTTTGCCTTATTTACAACTGGCACTGCAGTTTCTATACTTGTCATAATTCTTTAACGTTTCAACCAACCTGTGCCTCTTTTGTAGGGCATATTAGGGTCGAAGATATATTTTCCTTTCCCAACTCTGAGGATATGACGCTCTCAATATAATAACAGAGCTTAAAGGATCACGTGACGTTTGCTAGAGTAAAACTAAAAACATACTTCCATAATCTTATGGCGTTTAATATATTTTGAATGAGACTATGGAATGTGGAATGATGTGTCAGGCATGTGATCATAGCATCATTTGCTCAGGCAACCAAAAGGCTTGTTGCCTAACTGACTTCGAACTGCATTTCGCTGAGTGAATTCAGGAAAGTGAGTTTAGCTTATATTATGGAGCAAGGAGGAATCTTGTGAAGATTGGCTGAAATGAAGTTTCTTACATCATTTCCAAACCTTGCATTTACATGCGATATCAAGAGATTTCTAGAAATATATGTAGGTATTGAATATTTTCGGATATATTACCACTTCCAAACAATCGCTGTTCCTCACAGTAAACCATGGTGTTGCCCAGGTTTCTTTATACAACAGGTAAAGTTGACATTGTCGCCATCGTGTCAGGCAAACGTCAAGAAGCTAAGGCAGTTCTATCAAATGACAGGAGTTCCTCCCTTCCCCTCCAAACTTCATGAAAACGTTTAATTGATTGTATTAATTTGAGTTTATGTGCTGTCTAATCACAAATGATGAATCAGGAGCAGAAAAGGTTTGTTTCTTTTAAATCAGAAATTAAACCAAGACCATAAGATGTGGCAAATATTACTTTGGCAGTGTGATTAGCTCTTTAACATTGTGGCTTTGATTTCAAAGGCAGGCATCTCTGGAACTCATCTCTTTTGTCCATTTTGGACCAATATTGAAATGCAGAAAGCTTTGCTGTTGTCCATATTACTGTAGTTCATTAATTATAAGTATCAGGATGATGAAGAAAACAGTAAATAATGAAAATAAAATTAGAAATGAATACAAAATATATCCTTTGCGATTTTGGGGAGTATGTGTAAAAATGAAGCTATTTGTAACAATAAAATCAGTCTTTTGTAGGCAGATGTAGTTGATATTTCTGTTGATAGAGTGTATTTGAACACAAATCGCACAAGGAGAGCATGCAGGTACAGTAAATATCGAACTGAGCAACTCTGGTCCTGATTGATAAAGATTTGGAATACAAGCATCAATATGAGTTGTTGTAATCATGGGTTTACCGCATCCACACTTAAAATAGCCCGCACAGGCGTACAATCCAATGGGAGCATGGATGCATTGACATAATTATTGTGAATGCAAGTATTGATGTCACTTGTGGAATGTATTTGGTGGAGAAGTTACATTTTAGCTGAGAGACAGTGGATTGTCAGGAAACTAGAGTGGATAGTCTGAAGTACGAAGATGTGTGAGCGAAGCTGCCATGATGAGAACTGATTGTTTGGCTCCAGAATGTAGAATTGCAATTTGTTTTGGGGCAACAGAGAATCTCAGAGTCAGAGGTGGTTAATGTCAAAATCTCTTTATCCGGAACATGCAGGTGAAATATCTAAACTCTTCAATCCTTCCCTTTCAAGATCTTCCACTTTCTCTCAACCGCTCCCTCTTGCTTTCTCTGAAAAATGGACAACACGCACAACAACCTCATAAAATGTGCTCACCAACTAAGAATTTGTTACAATATTACTCACTTGATATTTCACTATTTTCATTAACTCCTGTCTGAATTTCGCCTGAGTTACTGCATAAATGAATGTATTAGTGCAGCAGCTCAAAAACACAAGCATGTATCCACTTTCTTGAAGGATATATATGGTGTCATTGTAACCCGTATAAGAATAAGCATTAGCAACTCTAAAATACACATAATGGATTGCGAATGTCAACCATAATAACAGAAAATTGCCAGATATACTGAAGAGTAAAATTATAGACTTTCTTCTGTTCTTCATCTCGGGATCAAGCTTATTTTCAGCTCTGGTGTTAACGCAAAGTGCTTTACGAGCTTTGCTCACCGCTATTATATATCTCACAGTGAGAGTATTCAGCATCAAAACAAGAAAAAAATGGCAGAAATGGAGTTGCAATATGACCAAAATAAGAAAATGTGAACCACAGGGGTGAAATATAAAAGATTGATCTTATCTAGCAATACCAAGGAAAGTTGTTAATTATGTACATAGGTTCATACACAAAGTACCAGGGAATGTTCATAATGCAACTCAGAGTGAGTACCATCCCTACGACCAGAGTTGCAATTTGTTTTGTGCAATAGTGGGTCTTCAGTTTTTGAAAACAGATAGCTATAAACCGATCAAAAGTGAATGCCACAGTAAACCACACAGAGCAGTCTCTTGTTAAATAAACCAAGGCACTTTTGGTTCGACACAGCGGAGTCAGTGATAGATAATTTTTGGGAAAGTAAATGCCAATTATCCGATTGAGTATCACACCAATAATGACAACCGAGAGGCCCGCTGCAGCCATAGCCATCAGATAGTAAGTGATCCATTTAGAAAGACCACCCCTTCCCTGGGCCAAAATCGCAATCACCATGATGTTAACTGTTGGAAAAGTAAACAGATAAGACACTTGATTAGCTAGATGTTAAGAAAAGTAAACTGTTTTTTTTCAATCAATACGCATTTGTTTCAGTGTATGTTTATTGCAGGCCTTACAGAATCGTAAAATTTGGGTAGATTAGGCTTTTTCAGATACCAAGCGATGTGCAAACAATATTAGACAGACAATCTTCAATGTCTTGGTATATATATCCTACTACAAATGGTGATCATATTCTTTTGACTGGAAGATCAACTATGTACAAACTGTTTGGATTCCAATTGCCCTGATCTACATTTCTTCTTTCATAAATTTCATGAAACCAAATAATCATGAATCACAGAAGGGCAGTAGTATAGAAGGGGACCATTCATCCAATTGTGCCTGCACCAATCCTCAAATGCACATGCTGACTTAGAGTCAGTATCTTGTTTTCACTTCCTTGCCATAAACTTGCACAATGATTCTATTTTTATAATCATGTCGCACCATCATCATGTAGCACCATCCTTACTGTGTCAACTGAAGCTTCCTCCATCCCACTTTCAGACTTTGCATTCCAAGATAGTATGTTTGATGTTATTTCTGGAAGCTGTCTGTCGCTACATCACTGCTGTACTCATGTTATGCTGAAACACTTGCTGATAAATAAAAATGTTTCCAAACTACATGCATGCAACCTGTGATTCTGAAAGTTGTTACAATAATTTTCTTAAAAATTTAATAATAAGAAAGTCGTGAATTGTTAGAAGTCATAAGGGGAAGCATCAGAATAGGGCATGATTCTGGTAGGTCCATGCCTTAGCGTGAAATTTGAAAACCTTTTTCATGATATTATAGGTTTGGTACCACAAATCAATTTGAATAATTAACTTCTACATAACTAGCACAAAACTAAACACAAATGGGTTCGTTAAGACCACGACGTGCATTTCACTAGAAAAACGTTTGAGAGTAATGAACTATTAAGATGGAAATTTCCAATAAATTCAGAAAGGGTGAAGCAGGTTGAACAGCAGTGTCCATCGAGTCTGGCAATGCAAGTGACCCATTCAGCAAGTCTAACTATCTAAATGGGCTGAATTCAATTAATTAGAATTTAACATGTTTGTGGCTTTAGCCATACAGTTGAATGACAACAGGTATTGACTGACCTGAAGAAAATTGTGCGCATCACTGAATATTCCAACATGCAATTGAAATCAAAATACTGCAGCTGTTGGAAATCTGAAACCAACTGGGAAAATACAAGAGACATTCTGACCACTTGAGAACTAGATGCATTTCACAGGAATCGGAATGTTAACTCTGCCTTTCTCTCCACAGTTGCCCGCAGACCAGCTGAGGTCTTCCAGTATATTTTTTATGTTCATTCTAACTTGCAATCTGGTTTTAGAACGAATTATTTTGCTGACGATAGTGCACACCTGATTATAATGGATTACTTTGTATATGATGACTTTCCTTTTGAAATTAAAGAATAAAGTCATAATTTGCAAAACGCACTATTACACAGTGTGTAACAAAACATCATCAGTGACTTCAAAGGCCAATAGCACGCAGTTAGTGGCTCAGTGGTTAGCAGCTGCCTCACAGTATCAGGGTCCCAGGTTCAAGTTCAGCCTCGGGCAACTGTCTGTGTGGAGTTTGCACTTTCTCTCCGTGTCTGCGTGGGTTTTCTCCGGGTGCTCCGGTTTCCTCCTACGGTCCGCTGATGTGCAGGTCAGGTGAATTGGCAGTGCTAAGTTGCCCACAGTGTTAGGTACATTAATCAGAGGGAGATGGGTATGGGTGGATTGCTCTTCTGAGGGTCAGTGTGGACATGTTGGGCTGAAGGGCCTGTTTCCACACTGTAGGGATTCTAATTCAGTGGCACTGAACAACAGATTTATGGAATGGGTGCCTTTGTGATTCAGCTGGCTCAACAATCTGAGAAATATTGACTTCAGCGTGAGTCTTTAGTATGACCAGAGCTGTTAAAGAAATGCATACCTATATTGAAGCAAATATTTAAAGTTTCATTTTGTCAATATTCAGAATGTTTCACAGATGTCAAACTAACAACTAATATCAGCATTTAGACAAGTTGTACATTGCAGATTGACAGGTTTACACAATAAATGCAATTGGAATTTAATGAAAATAATTTTCAAATTTGGGGTGTTGCTGTCTAGGAAATACGGATCAGATGGAATGAAACTTGGCTGGTTCAATGCTTTCCATTCATTGGTTTTCCTTCACCATGTAGATGATGTATATCATCCATAAGAAACCGAGTAAACTTCACTGACTGAAACATACTATCATTTTAAGCCAGATTCTCATTACTCACTGAAGTTTTGGAATGAAAATAAAATGTCACTATTCACTGAGCCTCACAAAATACAAGGGTTTCATGATTTTTTTGCAAAATCACAGAATTTCCTTCTTTATTAACAGAAGGTTGAAAGGATATCTGACTGAGGTATCTGCATTTATCCATAATGGCTATTTCTCTCAAATAAATTAGTTTCATCTACAGGTAAATAATTATGTACCTTCCACACATAACCCTATCTCTCCTTTAGTTCTCCACCCTGGAGGCTCCCTGCCTCCATTCCTGATGAAGGGCTTTTGCCCGAAAAGTTGATTTCCCTGCTCCTCGGATGCTGCCTGACCTGCTGCGCTTTTCCAGCACCACTCTGATCTAAACTCCGGTTTCCAGCATCTGCAGTCCTCGCTTTTGCTTATGTAACCCTATGAGTTCATGCCCGAATCCACTTACGGACAGAAATATAGAAAATAGTCAGGCTTCAGGTATTTGGTTCTTCGGGATTACTGCTCCATTCAACTTGATCATGGCTAATTGCCCAACTCAGGAATTTTTGTTCTGCCCTCCGTATCAATGCGCTTTTATCTCTTTAATTCTCAGAGCTATACATCGAAATCTTTCTTGAAAACAATTAATGTTTTGGCCTCAACCACTTTCTGTGGCAGCGAATTCCGTAGACTCGTCACTCAATGGTTCAAGAAGACTCCCCTGTACTCACGTGCAGACAGATGGGTGAAATACATGGTTTTATGAGTGACAGTTAAAACTGGAAATAAACTTCATTGTCCTTGTCCATTGTGTTCACTGAGATAATCATTTGTCATGTGAGACCTTCTTTCTCCTCTATCTCTCTTGGACACATACTTTCCGTCTAGCAGGAAGGGACAGGGGACTGTTTCACAACGTGTAAAGTGCCATGTTAAGAGCAACAGCTTACAACAAATAATACAAACAGATAAGTTTGCCTTTCTTCAGGCTGTGGTTCTGTTTTAGTGAAGAGAATGGGACGGCAGCTCTATTACCAGCTGTCTGGCTATCGTATTCTTATCCCAAAGCTCTTCAGCTACTTAGAAGCAAATCACATAGCTTGCAGCCAGAAGTTGTTTGTCACGAACAGCATCAACTCTCCACAGATCAATTAACTAATTTATGATGGTCATATCTCATTTTGTGCATATTTCATGCTGCTTTTGCATCTGCAACTAAACTGTCATATTGTCAAACAATGAACAACGTAAACTAAATGCTGTTAATTAAAACAATTGCTAGTTAAGTTGCAAATCATTCCACAATCAGTTTTAAATCAGACCTTTGTCCTGGCGATGTACTTTTTCCGTCAGGTGTGTAACCTCAACTACGACACGTAGCTCCTGTTCGTCGACCGTGATGGTTTGGAGGTCGCCCTCAAGACGCTGCCTGTCTTTTACCAGGACCTGATCACTGTCTGGAACATGGTCGAATCGCGTCGCGCCTACCCTCCGGCTGGAGTCGCGGCTGTCGTCAGGGAGCCGTTGCTCAGGAATCCGCACCTCCGTACTCGCGGGTT
This sequence comes from Chiloscyllium plagiosum, assembly GCF_004010195.1. Taxonomy (NCBI): domain Eukaryota; kingdom Metazoa; phylum Chordata; class Chondrichthyes; order Orectolobiformes; family Hemiscylliidae; genus Chiloscyllium; species Chiloscyllium plagiosum. Next base: position 157,259 of record NW_025215376.1, read on the forward strand.
CGAGTGGCTGTCGGAGGGGAGGGCCGCGGCGGCGAGGGTGACCAGGGTCGGGGACGTGCTGGGTGCCGGGGGCCTGGGCTGGACGCTGCCGCAGGACATAGCAGGCAAGGCAGCGGTAGACGTCCGGTACGTGGCCACCGCCATCCGACACCTTAAAAGGGCGGTGCTCGGACCCGACGTAGTGCACCAGTTGGAGGACGCTCAGGTGTGCGGTGGGATCCCGTCCGCGCTCACCCCAGCCCGGCCGGAATTTCACATTGGCCCCAAGGTCCCGTACTCCCCGCGGGAGCCCGTGCCCCACAACCTGAGCCGCCTCCGAAATATTAATTTTGCTTTGTTTAGGGAGGTGAAGAGAAAGGCCCTGTACAGACTG
>NW_025215376.1:157794-176626 GCF_004010195.1 Chiloscyllium plagiosum
AAAAAAAATTAAAAAAAGGGAAGTGTCACTGCCCTTTGATGTGAAGGGCAGTGTTTGTCACTGGCCACTCGGGTGTTTTCCTATCTTCCTGGTGGTGGAAATTGAATAAAGATTCGTGCACTTTGTGTGTCTCACTGTGTCTCACACCTGCACACACACACCATGGGTGCTGGGGAAAAAATAAGCACTACCACAGTTAGGCGGTAGTGTGTGTGTGTGTGTGGGGCGGGGGAGGGGGTTTAAAAAAAAGAAAAAAAATCAGACCTCTTCCTATTTCTGTCTGCAATCAAAAATAAGCAATTGCAATCGAACATTCTGTACATCTTAAATATGACATCGATATTACAAGAAATTGGAAGAGATAAAAACAGAGAGAAAAAAAAGTGAATGCGAGCCAGGGAAAGAAAACCAGCCAAGTGATACAGGAGCAGAATAGTGGAAGAAAAAAAATACAGATCATGGCGGAAGTCGATCAAAGAATATTGGGAGTAAAAGCATAATCTGCTGGAGAAAGTCAACAGGTCTGCCAGCATCTGTAAGAAGTGAAACAAAATTAACATTTCAAGTCAATGACTCTTCAGAATGGATCCGTTCTGATGAGAGATCACTGGCCTGGAACGTTACCTTTTTGTCTCTCTCTCTCTCTCTCTCTTGACAGATGTTGCATGACCTGCAGAAACCAGCGCTTTCTGCTTTGTTTCAGATTTCCAGCATTTGCAGTTCGTCATGTTTATCTTAAAGGATGTTGTGATATTATTGAAACAAATACCTGTGGAATAAACTTGATTGATACACGTGACAAGTGCATGAACACTGGCATTGATAAAACTAAATCGTACATACAATATCATTTTGGATTCGTGTTATATACTGTTTATAAAGTGCACACAAATAAAGGGTTAGTATGGAAAACATCAGAACAGTTCAGTTGGAGAGATCACAGTTGCTCGCTGAATTGGGAGGATGTTAAGCGCATAGTATTTCTCACCGCCATACAATACTGGATCACAGTCTGTACCCTTTGGAAGTTGAAAGCAAGACATATCGATAATCAAATCTGCAATTAAATCTGTTTACCCAAATTGTCAGTTGAAAAAGAAATGCAGTTACACGCTGAAGCAAAGAACAGCCAAAAGTCCGCACAATGTTGTTTAATGAAAATAATATAAGATAGGCTTGTTTAGCTTCTGAGTCATTGCCACAGATTGTATGATGATTTTGCATGTGCATTAGTCCAAGTGAATCATATAGTAGAAATGTGGCAAAAATCAGCGTAACATGGGGCTCCTGTGGTGTCGGGGTGGTTCACTCGCCTCTTGGCCATGGCAGCTGAGGTTGAAGTCCCACTTATTCAGATGGTGTGTAATCAGTTGTCTGAGGAGGTTGCTTTAGAAATGTCGGTCAAACAAAAAAAAAATACACACAATGTGAATGCAACACAGGATTTAACTTACAATTCAATTTACCTGGGACACCCACAGCAGCAAGAAATGGGTAGTAAATTGCATATACCAATACAAATGGTGGTTAGTGCATGTTGTTTCAGAAATGGTAACCTCTCTGCAACTTCCAAACGACCAGATAGTGCAGTCTTTATATAGAACACAAAATCCCACACGGACACCATTAGGAAACAGGTTTCGTAGAGTGAGTACCACTCCTCTTTAACAATGATTGGGAGCATTGCTTTCATTCTATTCCTCTATATTAATCATCCGAGCGCCATCAAGCCAAGGAAAAGAGCAAAATGGTTTCTTTCTTTATTTGGAAAGATGAAACTTATTTGTAAATTCGCATTGTAGAGTTAACAAAGGTGAACGGTGCAAATGAAGCGGTGCATTTTGAAAACAAAAGAAATTCTGTCCTCTGTTTATTATATTCCGTATTTAAGTCAGCACTCCTGAAGGACACATTAACTTGCGCCACTATCACCAAGTCAAATGATATAAATTTGATCAGCATTCTGTGTTTTATGGAGAGAAACAAATAACAAGGACTTACCTAATATAAATGATAAAACAAACAACTTGACAATTCAATTATTTTCCTTGTTTGCAACTCACAGTGCAGTTTGCTGTGCTGCACATCTGTTTTAAAGTTTTCAACTGCAACGTGCCCTCCTTTTCTAGAGGGCACGTTGCAGTTGCACATTGGTTCACCTACTCAAAATCTAAGGATCTTATGATCTCAATACAGCAACAGAAGGATCACGTTGCGTTTGCTAAATTTCAATTGGAATCATAATTCCAGAATCTTATGGTGTTTAATATGTTTTGAATTTGATGTCAGAATGTGGGAGGATGTATCAGGTGTGTGACCGTAACAGTATCAATGTGCTCCGGCAACACCAAAAATCTTGCAAGTGTGGGGTAGCTGTCAAAGAAAGATGTTTTTGCATTCAAACGCCTTTGACATGCTATCTTTCCCAAATCGATGGCAAAGTGAAGAGGAAATGCAATGAATTTCCATAAAATCTGCCACCTTCGGCATAAGCTTATGTCAATATCAGTAAAGCACCGCGCAAACACTATGGGGACCACTACTTATCTTCTATGTTTCTCATTTCTGCTGTGGATCTGTGTTTTGCAGTTAAGGAGTGAGCTTAGAAATTTGAAGAGAAGCTTGCTAAAATAAAAAGGACGGAACAAAATACTGCTGTGAAACTGACTTGGAAAGGTATTGCAGGTTAATTATTTGTCTGAAGAAACTGTAAATGATTCAGCACTTAGATGCTGTTAGGCTCAGGGTCTGGCAGCTGGCGGGTGTTGCATTGGTCTCTCAAGTGAGAACCAGTAATGGCCAACCAATAATAGTGAATGTTGGAAAAGAAAGACAAGAGAAGATGGAACTGGTTTCATTTGAATTACGAGCGGGAGGTAGATTTGCCTCGGAAGTTGCTAATTTGGGATGTGCTTTCCCTATTTATTCCCATCTATTGTCTTGTTGAAGGTTTCGAAAAAGAAACCCAATCTATTAGGAGGAAGTAAAACTCTCCAGAATACCGTGGAAGGTATTTGCATTGACCAGTGATGCCAGAATTTAAGTTCAATATTCAGTCTGCATGTTTGTTAAACATTTCACAAAGACCTGGTGTCCTTTGACGACAACGTTACGGAATTGGCAAATTACGATTATTTTATTGTCATTTTAACTTATCCCTTAACTGCATCCGTCTGTCTGTCTATCTGTCTGTCGGTGTGTGAATGGGTGTTTAAGATCCAAGAATGTTGCATTTATCTCAAAATTAATTAGATTGCCTTTGTCCATCGAAAGTTACATTTTCCATCATAACTTGTTACTGATTCTTTCAATTCTATAGTTGGTCCTCTTGTTTGTAAAGTCTGGTTGGGAACAATCGTTGACGTCACCAAATGCTTTCATTTCATTGGGTTGCAAATCCAGTGATTGCGAGGCTGAATTGATTTTTATTGTTACCCCTGTGCCATATATTTCTACCTATTTATATAGAAATTGAGAAACGGAACTGTTGTGTCAGAAGATATGAAATGGTTTAATTTGGCACCTAGAATATTGAAGTTGCTACCTAGAGGTACGCGTAAGACATTTGTCAGCTGAATCATCATCTGCACACATTGAAATAGTGACATGAGCATAATTTATTTAAAAAAATATAATAGATGCTAGTATTTTAATGAAAAGCAGGAAGCCATTTCACTGATGTATTATAACAGACCATTGAACAAACACCAGATACTGTTTTGCCCACTCGGTGTTTTGCCCACAACAGTTCCTTGTGACTGACGATTCCCCCGACTCACTAACCTCTGGTTACGAACAACATCCTCCTCCTGATCAGTCCTATATGGCCTACCTTGCATCTTATGCTGCGAGCATCTTGTTCTGGAATTTAAAACCACAGATGATCTTTCTTTTTATCGGCTCTCTTTAATTATACTAGAAATTTATAGATTTCTGTGAGACCCTCCGCTCATTCCTCCAAACTTCGATGATCATAGTATTAACAGAGCCAATCTTTCTTCATACATCAGTATTGACATTCCACGTCTCAGTCTGGTAAACCTTCATTGTTCTCCTTCAAAAGTCAGTACATCCTTCCTCAAACAATGAGACCAGAACTGCACACAATACTCAGATGTATTCTTACAAATAATTAATGATGCTCATGCTGAAAGGACAAATGGTAGAGTGGTGGAGATGCTGAGGAAGGGAGTTCCAGAGCCTTGATCATCAAATATGGAGAAAAAGCCCATCAGCATTGCTTCAAAAGAATTGCTAATTCACAAATGTTAAAATAAGCGTCATGTAACTTTCCTGTTACGATATAGAGATGTAAAAGCTTGTATAGACCAAAGTGGATGGGAATTTTGCAAATTCAAAACAAAGTATTAGAAATTTAATTGTGACACCGTTCTCCAGCACGCTTAAATGCAGTTAATTGAACGCTACACATAATGAATAAATTGACTTCATGTGATTTAGGCTATGGACAGCAGAAATTTGGGTGAGATTAAGACCCGTGATCGTGAAGGTCGCAGCCTGATTATGCCAGCATTGAAGCGGTGATAACTTCAGGGTAAAACATGGAAATTCAGCCATGACGGCTATGATAATGCTATTCTTTTAACAAGGTGATGTCCTTGGTTTCTTTCTCAGAGATTGTAAAAGACGCAGACTCTGAAAAGTCTAAGTTGAAGGATTTTAGGGCCAATTTGATTACAGCTAATAGATACTGCCTTTTAAGGCAAAAGGCTTTTAAGATGAAAAAACACAAACTTGTACAATGGACTTGTACTTCCGAGTCAGCTACTCTCTGGTTCGGTTTTTAATATTAACAGTACTGTTGTGAAGCTGCTGGACCAAAAGAAAAAGGTCCTGGCTGATACTCTCTCTATGTCTGACATCTCTCCTGTATAGCCCTGTGTTTGACTTTATATTTTGTACAAAATGGTGTTTATGGGGATTGTTGCAAGCAGTTGAAACAGCGTCATTAGTTTGGGGTAATGTGTTGGGCTTTTGGATCGTTTAAGTTGTTCAGTACTCTGTTCTCTTCTGTTTGTGTTTCATTTGGCCAGCTTGGAAATAAATTCTGTATTATTTAAAACTATGTGGTTTGTTCAACTGCATCCTTCCTGGAATATCCACGGTGCTTAAAAGAATTAGCAAAGTTAGGGTCTGGGCTACTTTCTTGAAATGTTTTGAGGGGGGGCTGGGTTGGTCCATAACACTGCTGAAGATCCTTGTTTTTAAAACTTCCTCACTCATTATTCTATACCTGTGTAGGCTTTCAATTGACCAATATTGCATCAATTTGTTATTTCAGCGCTTTCTCAAACCATTTTTAACTATACCATTTGCTTGTTGCATTTCTGTAACTTCTGAAAACTTATTTTTTGTTCAGGCATTTAATGGCATGAATTTCCGTCCTCACTATTGACCATGTGAATCTTTAAGCAATCAATTTAAATGTACTTTGGATTTCCTGTGAGTATACCATGAACTGAGACTTCATTCTTGAATTCTCCTTTTCATTTCCACTTTGGTACAACTTGCAGAAGTAATATTTAATTAATGTATTTGCTGGGCTCTATATACGTTAGCCCATTAGTAATTCACAGATTATGTCTTTACAGTGAATGTCCAATTTGTAACTATCTTTTCCATGATGTCTTTTTATAATTCCACTTTTGTCATCTCGTGTCTAGATTTTAATTAACATACTCACATCACTTTGTATGCTTGCATCAAAAGTGGGCTGTGTGCTCCTAATCATGGTTCTCTACACATATCTATCTGTAACATTGACCCATGAAGTTCTAAAAGCAAACTGAGAACAGGTAAGGGGAAGAAAGCAACAAGCCAATGAATTCGACCAGCTGCTACCCTGAATGGATATCCAATTTTTCCACACTAATTTTCTATGCATTCGCACTAGCTGACCAATTGATATACCAATTGTGTAGTGTAATCACAATTGATCACATTAGAATATGCAGGAGACAACGAAATTGTAGTTGACACACAAAAATATTTTGAACTGTTCTGATGTTATCCGCCTTTTTGACTATTCATGACTTAGCTTGTTGGCGATTATCATTTTGTTCTCAGTAAAGTGCAGTGTCTCCCAAAGTATCAACTTCGTTGCTTTGGCAGCTGCTGTACACTGGCAGTTAACATTTTTGTTATATTGAAACAGCCTTATAAAACATGTATCCTATTCAGATCCTTGCTCATCAGTCTGACATGAGTTCTCAGTCGTAACAAAACAATTGCTTTCCGTGATAGTTCAGTTAACCTTCCCAAACCACTCCTTTGTATTGCTTTGATTTGATTTTCTGTATGAAGTTGCAGATGATAAGTTGCATTCCAGAAGCAACTATTGTTGCGTCATTTCCATCTTTTGTAATGAGATGTACGATGGGCATTTAGATTTCAGGTTCTGTTGGCCTTTATATTATAATTGATAGCATTTTTGGTTTATGTTACAAAAAATACTGCTTTGTTTAACTTTATGGAATGTAAATGAATTTAAAATGCTGACTAAGTAATAATTAACAAATTTAAAGTCGTTGTTCAATTCATCAACTCAGAAATGTAGCATGACAGAAAAATAACCTTCAGAGCTGACGGCAGTGTAACAGTACCAATCAGAATGATGCAGAGAGGAGAACCAATGCAAGTGCATGGGTTTGCTCTTTCATACCATCTATTTCACTTTTGTGTAGATGACAACTGTAGTCTGGTCCTTAAATTGGTAGCTCAAAAATCTCTATTGCAAATGAAAATATTGAGAAATGCAATATAGCTAGCCCAGGAGGCTGGGTTCAAGATTTTTTTGCACAAATTCGTGTATCCATGGAATGACACATATTGAGCGAAGGTGGTGGTGGTGGTTGGTCCGGGTGTCCCAGTGGAGGAGGCCCAGGACCGAAGGTGGTGGTGGTGGTGGGGGGGGGGGGGGAAGGGGGGGGGTGTTGAAGTAACAAATTCGTGAAATGAAAATTCATATGAAGAAGAATGTTGCAGTAGATCCATAAGTGGAAAAGGAAAGTATCTATTCAAGAAGAGGGCAAGGTGGAAAACAGGAAACTATGAGCTAGTTAACTTGTTGTCTGTCAGTGGGAGAGTATCAGAATTAGTCATTAAAGGCAATATTGGCTGCATGCTAAGATAGACAGGAAGACCTGATCTGTTTCCTTCGCCAGGAAATCATATTTAAGCAATTGATTGAAGGCCTTTAAATGAGTAAAGTGTGTTTTGGATAAAGCAAAACCTGAAGTAGTTCTGATTTCAATTTCCAGAAGGCATTGGATAACACATCTTATCAACGGGCAGTGTCGAAAATAAAAGTTAATATTGTGGGTAACACATCCAATCAACTCGATACAATACAGCACTGGAACAGGCTCTTCAGCCAATTCCTCACCGTTATTTAAAACACATAATTATTGAACATAAATAGTTGTTATCCCTCTGTTCAACTCCCTTCCCCATGTTTATCAAAATATACCTTTAACGTTGCTGACGTGCCTGCTTCCAACACCTGCAGTGGCAGGGCTTTCATGCACCCACTAACCCTGTGTAAAATATTTTCCCCGCACTTATCCCTTAAATTTCCCTCCTGTAACGTTGAGCATGTGTCTTGTTGGAGTTGATCTTTTCACCCTGGTAAAACCTTCTGACTATACACATTATCTATGCCTCCAATAAATTTGTGGCCTGTCCTAGGAAGTAGTTTACCGACCACAGATGTTACGCTTCCTGGTCTATAGTTCCCAGTTTTTTTCTTTGCAGCCCTTCTTGAATAATGACACAACATTTGCTACACTCCAGTCTTCCGGGACCTCACATGTGACTAACGATGATGCAAAAATACCAGCCAGGGCCACAACAATTTCTTCTCTAGCCTGTTGCAATGTTCTTGGATATAGTTGTTAAGGACCAGGAGATTTATTCACCTTCATAGATTGAAATATGTCCAACACCTCCTCGACTATGGCATGGATTACTTGAAGCCTTTGTAAGGTTAGATCAAGACAAATGAATATTCAAATGTACAAGGAAATACTGTTCATCCGAATCATTCTTTATTCCTAATGGAAATATGATTTAGGGAGTACAATTTTTAAAAAGCCATTGACGCAGGGAAAATAAATTTCAATGAAACATATTAAATACATCACATAATATATGTTTGTTTAACTATTAAATAGTTAACACAGATTATGTGACGATTTTTGTCAAGACCGAGTCAATGTTGAACTTCATTTTCCTATGACTAACACAATGCTCCTTGATTGGTTCGCAGAGTTGACTGAATGGAAGATTAACTCATCTACAGTAGCAACCCAGAGCACGAAATGAATCCCAGAAGAGGAAGTCATCAAGACAGTCCTGCCCTATCATGCCATCATTTGAGGCCTTGTGACACTCAGGTTAAACTCAATAACCTCTGTCTGTCTTTAGTGAGCGAGTTAAAAGCTACTCTTTAAACGTGATAACTCAATTCAGAGGACAGTATTACTCTGTTTTAAAGTTCAAATGGTAGTATCTAACTAGAATCCTTTCATCTTATTGTGTCTAATATGCTTGCGTTGGATGTGAGACAGTGTGAAGATGTAGTTTTATGTCATAACCCTTGATCACAGCAATATTTGTACGGACTGACAATTATGGAAACTTTATGAAATGCATAGGTTTATTTCTTTGAACATCTTGGATAAAAGAACGGTTTCCAGAATTGATCACAAAGTAGAAGTGAGTTGCAAAGAGAAATGAAAACGAAAATTTCCCATTTCCAAATTCAAGCCTTTATTAATCACAGTGAAGGCTATGAAGAAAATTTAATTAACAATAGAAAAGTCCAAGCAAGTCCCAGTGACAAATGGGCTAATGTACACACTGAAGGTGAAACTTTCCACCGAGAGCTGTGTGTACCATTTTAACTCTGAATCATTGTCATTATGTATGAAAATAGTAACTGGAATTCTGCCAGAGTGAGGCGTCTGCGTGGATTGGAGGTGAGGCCCCAGCACGTGGATAAGCGGCAAGTCCCCAACATGGACTGCAGGCGAGACCCTGGTACAAAATGGAGACAATGTCCTGTTGTGGCCCCGTCCAGCGCAGACTGACTGGGATGGGAGGACTGTAAATTATACACTGTTTGTTTCTTGATTTTTCTATTTTATTCCTATGCTGCACTTTTTATTGCTTTGTTTTGTATTTTATATCAAAGAATCTGTACTTGATCATGTGTATCTGTGTAAATCTGTATGTAAGATGGCGCCATAAGTGGTGACTTGTAAATTTTTCATTGAACTTATGTGAGTGTTTGTGACAATAAAGCTATACCTAATTCTAGATTACAGACATGGGATCACTGCAACACTTCAAAAGAGTGTTCAGCCCTGCCTAATGCTTCTTATAATAAGCTTAGCAACCATAGTAACATCATCGCCAGCATCTCATCCATCATTTACTATTTCCTGCATATTGTGACAATGTTTCAAAGTTAGAAAGATGTGACACAATTGAGAGTGGTGATTATTAAATTAATAGATTGTATTGAAAACATGTTCCATTGGGGAATAAAGACATGAGGGGACGAGGCAAGAAATCCGATGTGAGCAAGGTATAGAAGTCATTGGCTTGATATTGCACGTCAGACAAGACAATACATATGGATTTCTCGGTATACTTCACCTCAAATAGAATGACAAGCTAAATAAACTCATAAAATGTGCTAATTATCTAGCAGAAATTTGTAACAAATTGACTTGCTGGATGCTTCACCATTTTCATTAGCTCTTGTCTAAATTTAGTCTGGGTCACTGCATAAATAAATGTGTTTGTGCAGCAGCTCAAAAGCACAAGCATGTATCCAGTTTCTTGAAGGATATAAATGGGGTCATTGTAACCCATGTAAGAATAAGCATTAACAATTCGATAATACATATAATGGATCGTGAATGTCAGCCATAATGACAGAAAATTGCCAGATATACTGAACAGTAAAATTATGGACTTTCTTCTGTTCTCCATCTCAGGATCTTGATTATTTTCTGACCTGATGTGAACACGAAATGTCTTACGTGTTTTGCTGACCAGCAAGATGTATCTCACGGTGAAAGCATTGAGCACCAAAACAATCAGAAATGGTAGAAAAGGATTTGTTATGCAGCCAAAGTAAGAGAATCCAAGCCACAGGTGAGATATATAAAAGCTTGACCTTATTTGGCAATACCAAGGCAAGTTGTTAATTATGTACATAGGTTCGTATACAAAGTACCAGGGAATGTCCTTCAAACTACTAAGGGTGAATACCATCCCTACTACCACCGCTGCAGTTTTCTGTGTGCAATATTTTGTCTTCAGCTTCTGACAACAGATGGCTATGAAACGATCAAAAGTAAATGCAACAGTAAACCAAACAGAGCAATCTCTTGTTAAGTAAACTAGGGCACTTTTGGTTCGGCATACCGGAGTCAGCAATAGATAATTTCTGGGAAAGTAAATACCAATGATCCGATTCAATATAACGCTAGTGATGACAACAGATACGTCTGCAAATGCCATAGCTATCAAGTAATATGTGATACATTTCGAAAGGCCACATCTGCCCTGGACCAGGATCACAATCGCCAGAATATTAACTGTTGGGAAATGTAAACAGATTAGGCATAATTAGTGAGATGATATGAAAGGATAAAAATTTATCCTTTCCATTCCATATCCATTGTGTCGGGATGCATATAATGAATGCTATTCGGATTCCTAACAATTTATCCACAAGCAAATCATAAAAGTTTCTTCTGCGCTGTGGTTCTGTTCGCCGAGCTGGAAGTTTCTGTTGCAAACGTTTCGTCCCCTGGCTAGGCGACATCATCAGTGCTTGGGAGCCTCCTGCGAAGTGCTTCTTTGATGTTTCCTCCGGTGTTTATAGTGGTCTGTCCCTGCCGCTTCCGGTTGTCAGTTTCAGCTGTCTGCTGTAGTGGTTAGTATATTGGGTCCAGGTCGATGTGTTTGTTGATGGAGTTTGTGGATGAATGCCATGCCTCTAGGAATTCCCTGGCTGTTCTCTGTCTAGCTTGCCCTATGATAGTAGTGTTGTCCCAGTCGAATTCATGTTGCTTGTTGTCTGCGTGTGTGGCTACTAAGGATAGCTGGTCGTGTCTTTTCGTGGCTAGTTGATGTTCATGTATGCGGGTTGTTAGCTGTCTTCCTGTTTGTCCTATATAGTGTTTTGTGCAGTCCTTGCATGGTATTTTGTACACTACATTAGTTTTGCTCATGTTGGGTCCTTCGTTCTGGTGAGTTGTTGTCTGAGCATGTCTGTTGGTTTGTGTGCCGTTATGAGTCCTCGGGGTCGCAGTAGTCTGGCTGTCAGTTCTGAGATGCTCCTGATGTATGGTAGTGTGGCTAGTCCTTTTGGTTGTGGTATGTCCTCGTTCCGTGGTCTTTCTCTTAGGCATCTGCTGATGAAGTTGCGCGGGTATCCGTTTTTGGCGAATACCTTGTATAGGTGTTCCTCTTCTTCTTTTTGCAGTCCTGGTGTACTGCAGTGTGTTGTGGCCCTTTTGAATAGTGTCCTGATGCAGCTTCGTTTGTGTGTGTTGGGGTGGTTACTTTCATAGTTTAGGACTTGGTCCCTGTGTGTGGCTTTCCTGTATACTCTTGTAGTGAATTCTCCGTCTGGTGTTCTCTGTACCAGTTTCTTCTGCATCTGCCATTTACATCAGTTCATAAAAGTGTCAGTTCTATTTCTCGGCTTGCACTTTAACCATCTGGCAACAGGCTTAGTTTCCCAATGACCTTGCCAATATTTATTTTTGAATCGACTTCATTGAATCCAATAATCACAGAAACAGAAGGGTTCAGGCACAGAAAGAGACACTAAAAAGCCATTTGGTTCTTTGTGTATGGATTAGCTCTCCAAATATGCAAGGATTATTGTCATTTTTCCAAACTTTCTCCAAACGCTTGCACATTGTTTTGAATTAAATAATCATTGAGTGCATTCTTGGATGCCTCGCTAGAACCTCCCTCAACCCAATTTCCAGACATTCTATTCCAATGTAATAAATTAATGGTTTTTCGTAGAAGCTTCCTGGTGCTAATTGAACCATAATTCTGTCATGCTAAAATAGCTGTTGCTCCTAACATTGTCTGCAAACGAACTTAATGCAAACCATCATGCTGAATCATCTTAGAATAAACAATTTGGCAATTGGTAATGAGGAATTGGTTTGTTTTGTAACAGATATGACAGTCAGGAGAAATATGACATGTTAGGCTAAAACAGACTAACGTCATATATGATATATCACATTTTGTATCACAAATTATTTTCAGTGGTTAACTTCCATATAAATAGCATAATAAATACAAATAGATTTGTTAAGGGAATTAAATGCAATTCTCTAGAATGGATATTCAATAAACGAATTATGAAGCAAAAAACTTGCATTAATAAATCGGAACCATTACTCAGGTTCAACAGAGACAAACCACAGTTAAGGCAGCTCAAAGGCTGGGGTCAGAAGATAAGAATTGACCCAGCGAGAAGCTTCATGGCATGTGGCGGATGTGGCTGATTGATCACGGGTGTTCTCAATTCACATCTTTTTAATACATTACTGATTATTCCAATTGATATTATCCGTACGAGTATACAAACCATTTCTCCTTGACTAGTGTTTTAGTGACCAAGAGAGTGATTAGCAGCTGTTATGGTATATTACTGGTATCTGTCTTTAATCCATGGAAGATTGTGTTCAAGTTCTATCTGCTGCAGAGCTGTATCGTACGTAGGCAGTTTGATTGAAATACATACAAACCGTTTTTTTTATCAGAGTCGCGCAAAACTAACGAAAAATCTTTAGAGATGTGTATTTTCCTTTTACAATTAAACTAAACAGAAGAGATTTGAAAGAAGTGCAGTCTCCTGAATTTTCCTATGTCTTTTCAGAAATTAGATTACCTACAGTGTGGAAACCAGCCCTTCGGCCCAAAAAGTCCACAACCGACCCTCCGAAGAGCAACCCACCCAAACCCATTCCCCTACACCTAACACTACGGGCAATTTAGCATGGCCAATTCACCTGACATCTTTGGAGTGTGGGAGGAAACCCACGCAGACACGGGGAGAATTTGCAAACTCTACACAAACAGTTGCCCGAGATGGGAATTGAACCGAGGTCTCTGGCGCTGTGAGGCAGTAGTGCTAACCACAGTGTCACCGTGCCGCCCAACGTTACGGCATGAGCCTTTGTTTATGTTCAAGTGCACATCTATGTCATTTTTGTAGTTTGTGATACAGCGAATTTAGGTGGACTCACAGACACTGGTTGAAACATTGAAGTGAATCTTTGGTTTCTTTTTGCTATATCCAATGCCCGTAACTATTTCCAAAAAAGGAGTGGAAACCTCATGAATACCTGATTTTTTTGATTAACAATACCAGCTCGTCTGGATTTTTATTTCTATATTTATTGCTCAGTGAGCAGTTATCATATAGGGTCCAGAGTAGACCAGATGAGTTGTGGAGGTCAGTTTCCTCCCGCAATCTATATCAAAGAACTGGAAAACTGTGAGTCAGTTCAAGGAGTCTCCTGCTTCAGTTCAGATTTATAACCGAGTTATGATTTAATAAGTTGTCATATTTAGATGTGCACGCATCTGCCCAACAGAGCAGCAGGTGATGTGGATTATAAATACATCGCCACTGCGCCATGTCCCGATCAGCTTTCCTTTCTAATTATTTCACAAAATATGGATCAGAGGACTGGAAGAGGTAGTGGGGGTGGGGAGGGGGGGTGGGGGGGTGTAATGCGTGAAGATGGAAGTTGAAAAGTACTGCTTATTATCTTTTGGTAATGTACTTAAGTCTTTACAAACCTGAAGACAATAGCTAATGTCAGCAATAATTTTGGCTAGTGAAGGTCGAAATTTTACTCAGTGGAATGGCACTTGAACCGAAATGGGAACAATTTGCAAGTGCGGACATACCAATGAGGTTCACGGGTAATCGGGCTTAATCCACATATTTTTGGCCATCCTGTTCAGATGAGTTATGGAGCAGATGGAACAGTAACAGAGGTTTCTAACTGAGATGTGAGGAACACTCACTGAGCAACACGGCGCCCTTGGCTTCATTTTGTTGTTGTTGTTGTTTTAGTTGCTTTGTTTGAGGATTCACCAGTCATTAAACGACCAAAATAAACTTATTCACGCTGAGTTGAATGAAACATTGTCTTATTCTTCGGCTATTAAACATTTAACTTTACATTATCACTACATTAAGTTGTTTTTTTTATCATCACCAGCGTGAAAATAGAAGAGGGAAATACACAACCAAATTTGAGATTCTGTGGGTGAAATGTTCTTCCATATAAAACACTGCTTCACTATTTCGCTTTCGTTTAACAGTACACTAACGATGGTTTGCCTTTTAGAAGAGAGAAGAAGAGGTAAAGATAGGTTTAATAAGACGAGTCAGAAAGAGCAAAAAAGACAATTTGCACAAAACACTGGAGTGAAACAAGAAAGGTGAATATGGAATTAATGGCTACCGCCAGTCAAAGCATTTTGTGATCTTATGTAGAAGTAAAATTAAAGATGAACATGATTGACATGTTAAGCCAGAATGTCAATGTACAAAAATGTAAAAAATAAGTATTGCACGTACAAGATTATTTTTAATTAATTGAATTCTTACTTTATAAAATGGATAGAAATAAACCGTTAGGACAGAAAAACGGACAGTGATGCATTTAGATAGACTGTAATATCTCGCCAAAGTGGGGAGGATATTCAATATATGATATTCTTCACCTCCCTACAATCGGACATTAATAATGATATGCACCCCGTAGAAGTCTAAAGCAAGATATATCAACATTCAAATGTAAAATGAAGCACTGTGCACCCGATTCATTACCTTTAACTGACTAAATATATTTCATGGGGGACGAATTGAAAGAAAAGTTATTCACTGAAGCAGAAAAGAATATTTGAACAAAATATTTTAACTAAGTAACATCAATGATGCTTGTTTTTCCAAAGGCTAATTGCCACCGGTTATGTGACGATTTTGCAAGCACATTAACTTCGGTGAATTACACAGCAGAGGTGCAGCAAGTACAATGAGATAGTCACACACAGTTTTACACAATTCTCGAGATTGCACATACCTGGGATACCCACCGCAGCAAGAATTGGATAGTAAATTGCATACAGCAGACCAGATGGTGGTTCATGCATGTTCAGTCAGACGTGATAATGGCTTAGCATTTTCAAACTGCTAGTGTGGTAGAGTCTATAAATACAGAAGAAACTCTCTCAGGGCCCCCATGATGTAACGTCTTCCCTGATGTCAGTACGATTATTAGTTCACAATTCCTGGCACGTTGCTTCCATCTTTTTCCTGTAGTTGATTTTCTCCATTGCTCACAAGCAAAGACAAAGCAACAAGAAAATCCATCATTAATCATGATGCAACTTTGAAAAAAAAAATCATATTGTAGCCTCAGTAAAATTCAAGTTAGCAAGGCAAGCATTTTTTTTAAATTCCAAAGCAAATGTCCTCTGCACATATAACACTCCTCGGGCAACCTGTGATCTTTGTCGAGGGTGACTCAAAGTTGAACATGGTTTTCTTATACTTTTCATGTTAGCTGTAGCTCAGTTGACTGCATAGCTAATTTGTGATAGTGAGTGCTGCCAGTTTGTGCGTTCGATTCCCATGTCCACTGATGTTACCATGAAGACCCACCTTCTTAACCTCACATCTGGCTTGAGGCCTGACACGCCATTGGTAAACATTCACCTGTCTATAACAAGGGATGAGAGGTAACTTTGCCAAACTAATACCAGAATTCTCTGTTTGGTATCATGCGTGTTGAACTGAACTACTAACATCTAAACAGAATTCCATAATCTTCTTTTGCGCAATATTGTTGGGTAACATGTTCAAATGTGTAAAGCTGTAATCTGTATTTGGTGTGTGATTTGACTCATATCCGAAATCCCTTGCTCACAGTGACAGTAGTCACTGTCATACTAATCAAGCACGCTTTGCAAGCACTACACGTGCATCTCCCACCCCATCCACAACCATAACCTCATTTATACTAACCCAACTACAATCCTATCTATTCAATTCATTCAAAATTAAATGCAGTTGAAAGTTATGTACCTCGTGGAACACCCGTGGATATCCAACAATATTTAGTTTTGTCATGCATTTGTTTATGGGCAGTGGATGTCGCTGGCTCAGTCAACATTCCTATGCATTTACAATGTTCCTGATGGTAGTACTAGTCCCACCTTCTAGAATGTCATCTCAAAACATTTTCACCTTTCCATGACTTCCTCTTTGCTCATTTCTGCCATTGTATACGTAGTTATTGTGATATCCATTTCATGCCCGTGGTGCACGCTGCTTCTCTGTGACATTACCGCTTTCCTGAGTCTGTGCAATGCAGCACAGAAGAGACTTTTCGGATGATCAAGTCTTTACAAGACGACTCGAAACCTACACCAGCCCCTCTTTCCAGCACTTGGCCAGAAATGTTACCGCTGCTTCTGAAATATTTTACAAACGATGAAGCGTTCAATGCTGTATTTAAAGTAAACAATATCTGATTGTTGTGGATTTAATTAGAAAGATTAATAACCTTGTGAGGTTTCAGTGTGGAAATGAGTTGTCTATCTCCAGATCTGCAAACGTGAGATTAATTTTGTAAATGCGAAATGAACTCAGATTGCAAGTTCTTACTTCTAAGTAATGGGCCCCAAATGCTGCCCTGGAACGGAGCGCCTAACTCCAGCAGTCTGTCAATTTCTTTCCCCTTTTAAGCTTCTTTCTTTATCTTATTCCTATTTTCTTCTGAATCTTGCATATCCCAAATCACTCATCTGGTGCGATAGCTCACGCGGTTGTATATGCGTGGCATGAAACAAAGCAAGTCTTGAGAAGGAGAATTTCATGTGCATCTTCCTATCGATTTGTTTAAGCATTTGTATTTATTCTAGATGCACGCAGTTCTTCATTTCCACCTTCCTCTTTCTACTGCCCTTAAAAGAATAAGGCAAATGCGAAAGAACTTCCTTTGCACATTTTAGGTGCCATCTATCTGGCAGAATACTTGAAACTCAGCTTTCCAAGTTAACGCTTCAGAAACAGTCCGGAATTTCACTGGTTTTACTTGAGCAGTTGCAACGTCTTTTGACAACAAAGGAGTTAGATATCCATGTCGTCAGATAGTAACGTGTCAGTTTTAAAATATCATATTAAATCATCAAAGACTGTTCAGACCACGACTTTTTTCAAAGGGAAGGGAGAAGTTTAGTCTCGGTGATTGGCGCAGGTGGTGTGTACGTGTGTGTGTGGTGGGTGGGAATCGAGTGCCTGAGTGGGGTTTTTCTCTATTATTTCTTCCTCTACTTTGACTCTTTAACTCTATTGCTGGCCAGATTAATAACCCCACATTTCATTTCCTAAATCACGCCAGTCAGCACATTTGTTGAATGTTGTAACAGTACATCACCCAATGTCATTGTATCTGACAGTGTGTCGACCCTTCTGCTCCTGCCATTGTCCACAAATAAGTATCTTTCCAAATCCTCATAGCTTCCATTTGCAATTTCATCATGCGTCTGTTCATTGTTTACTCCCGTTCACACGTGGACACCGTCACAAAACCAAAATTCAACTCAAATAATTTGTTTTGCTTCCATTGTAGTTCATACAGAGAGGGTATAAGCAAATGAACACTCTTCAGGATCATGAATGACTGGCCTTTTCCATGAGCTTCAAGCACGACAGTCCACAAAAAATTGCTTGCAATTAAATTTAGCAGTGCGGGAAAAATGCAACCATATGTTTCCTACTATAAGAAGAAAACTTGCAGAATACATACGAATACATGAGTTGGAATAAGGTGATATATCTCCGAGTACTTCTGTTGTACCATTTGCATTATGTAAAGCATTTATAAAATATTAAGGACAATTGCGATATTATATATTACTCAAATATTAATGTATAGTCTACGGCAGCTGCTGCAGTGAAATAAGAATTGAACCACTTCTGCACACGCTTATTTTCCTTTTGGGTGAACCACATGCTAACCGTTAAGATGTAGAAATAAAATTGCAGCTTCTGTCCTACACAGACAAACAGGTAAACAGAGATTGGGTGGGTCAGTGGTTGGCAATGTTTTACACAGAAATGGGAGCATTACTTTTCCAGAGTCTAACCCATTTGTTATGAGGGGTAACATTAGACCATCACTTAAGAGTTGAAAATGTGTTGCTGGAAAAGTGCAGCAGGTCAGGCAGCATCCGAGGAGCAGGAGAATCGACGTTTCGGGCATAAGCCCTTCTTCAGGAATGAGGAAAGTGTGCCCAGCAGGCTAAGATAAAAGGTAGGGAGGAGGGACTTGGGGGAGGGGCGTCGGAAATGTGATAGGTGGAAAGAGGTCAAGGTGAGGGTGATAGGTCAGACTGGGGTGGGGGCGGAGAGGTCGGGAAGAAGATTGCAGGTTAGGAAGGCGGTGCTGAATTCGATGGATTTGACTGAGACAAGGTGGGGGGAGGGGAAATACCTTGTCTCAGTCAAATCCATCGAACTCAGCACCGCCTTCCTAACCTGCAATCTTCTTCCCGACCTCCCCGCCCCCACCCCAGTCTGACCTATCACCCTCACCTTGACCTCTTTCCACCTATCACATTTCCGACGCCCCTCCCCCAAGTCCCACCTCCCTACCTTTTATCTTAGCCTGCTGGACAAACCTTCCTCATTCCTGAAGAAGGGCTTATGCCCGAAACGTCGATTCTCCTGTTCCCTGGA
>NW_025215376.1:178279-183465 GCF_004010195.1 Chiloscyllium plagiosum
TGTTGAGCCACAGGGTGGTTGGGTTGGTTGGTCCGGGTGTCCCAGAGGTGTTCTCTGAAACATTCCGCAAGTAGGCGGCCTGTCTCCCCAATATAGAGGAGGCCACATCGGGTGCAGAGGATGCAATAGATGATGTGTGTGGAGGTGCAAGTGAATCTGTGGCGGATATGGAAGTTTCCTTTGGGGCCTTGGAGGAAGGTGAGGGGGGAGGTGTGGGCGCAAGTCTTGCACCTCCAGCGGTTGCAGGGGAAAGTACCGGGAGTGGAGGTTGGGTTGGTGGGGAGTGTGGATCTGACGAGGGAGTCCCGGAGGGAGTGGTCTTGATTGGAATGCTGATAGGGGAGGGGAGGGAAATATAGCCCCACCCCACTCCAGCCTATCACCCTCACCTTGACCTCCTTCCACCTATCACATTTCCAACGCCCCTCCCCCAAGTCCCTCCTCCCTACCTTTTATCTTAGCCTGCTGGGCACACTTTCCTCATTCCTGAAGAAGGGCTTATGCCCGAAACGTCGATTCTCCTGTTCCTTGGATGCTGCCCGACCTGCTGCCCTTTTCCAGCAACACATTTTCAGCTCTGATCTCCAGCATCTGCAGACCTCACTTTCTCCATCACTTAAGAGTGCATGGATAAGTACTAAAAATTGACCAAATGTCCTTTGAAGGAAATACCTTTCAAAGTCGTTTGAAATAACTGCAATATGGACGGGAGATGAAGTGTTGTAATTTTTTTCTCCCTCTCACCTTTTTTATGATTTGGACTATTGTGTAGCATGGAAGCAGCTTAGTTTCACTACCATGTTTAATGCGTTGTTATTTCTTTAAGAACTGACAGAAAATAATGATACAAAAATCCGTTTTTACCTTTCAATTTGCAATTTGGGGTTCGGTTGTTGAAGGAGCAATATTATTCCTTGTACCTTAGCAGCTCCCCTGCTGTCATTCCACAACACTTTTGATTCACTCACAGTAGATATACATTACTCTGGTCAAAGACAAGGTGCAATCGTAGCCTTGACTCTGAAAGCCCTGAGCTCCTCCAGTATCATAAGTCATTGCCCGGACATCCCGCAGTAAAACATTGTCATTTCTCTGTGATACATCTTACAGGAGAACAACCAAATAAAAAGAAGGAAAAGTAACATTTTCGCAGTTAGGGTTTGAAATTTATTCTGAAAAGTAGATTTCATCACAGGTTGCAACTTTTATATTCCAGGTAGTTGTCAGTGCATCCAGATAGTGACAGTAAGGTAAAGGTGATTTGAGAGGAAGGCCACATTTGACACGGTGAGGTTAGATTAGATTCCCTACAGTATGGAAACAGGCCCTTTGGCCCAATACATCCACACCGACTCTCCGAAGAGCAACTCACCCAGACTCATTCCCCTACCCTATATTTACCCCTGACTAATGCACCTAACAGTATAGACAATTTAGCATGGCCAATTCACCTGACTTGCAAATCTGTGGACTGTGGGATGAAACTGGAGAACCCGGAGGAAACCCATGCAGACATGGGGAGAATATGCAAATGCCACACAGACAGTAGCCTGAGGCAGGAATCGTACCCTGGCCCCTGGCGCTGTGAGGCAGCAGTGATAACCACTGACCCACCATGCCATCCTGTGGTATCAAGGTTCCATTGCAAAACTGGAGTCAATGAGAATCAAGGGACAACTCCGTTGATTGTGTTCATATCTGGTACATAGAAACATGGTTACAATTATTTCAGGTTCATCACCTCAGGACATCTGTGCAGGTGCTACTTAGGATCGAATCCTATGGCCATGGATCCTCAATTTCTTCATCAATGACCTTTCCTCCATCATAAGGTCAGCGTTGCTGTTTGACGACCTCACAATGCTCAACACCATTCAGAACTCCTCAGATACTGAAGCAGCTATGGTCAAGTGCAGCATAACCAGGACAGTATCCACACTTCCGATGAAAAATGGCAAGTAACGTTAGAGAAAAAAAAGAATGTTAGCCAATTACTATCTTCAACAGGAGCCTATCCAACTTTGATATTCAATTATGTTACCACGTTCAGCATCCTAGTCAGTTACTATTAAGCAAAAGCTGAACTTAATTCGCCATATGAATACAATTCCCACAAGGGCTGGTCAAAGGCTCAGAATAATGCAGCAAGGAACCCACCTCCTGACTCTCCAAAACCTGCACTCAAGGTTAAGTGAGGCGCAGGATGGAATATTCCTGACTTGCCGAGATGGCTGAAATTTCAGCAGTACTGGAAGTGCTTGACGCCATCCGGGCAAAGCATATCGTTGGTTAGCACCACAGCCACAAGCATCCAATCTGTCCACCAACGACACTCAGCAGCAGCACTGTCTACCATCTGCAGGGGGAACTGCAGAAATTCACCAACAATCTTTAGACTGAACCTTCCAAAACCGTGACCATCATTACCTGGAAGGGCATAGATAGGAATATGACAATGTGTAATTTCTCCACCAAGCCACTCGCCATCTTGACTTCATTCCATCATCTACAATTATATCACCGCTTCTTCAGTGGAATTCCCTGGAACTGCCTCCCTAAATGAATTACCAAGAGCACAGTGCTTCAGGACGGCAGCTCACCATCACCCTGTCAATAGCAACAAGGGCTGGGCAATAAATGCTATCCCAACCTGTGACCAATGAACCCCCCTCACCCAACCCAAACCGCCCACCCCCACCCCCACTCCAGTCCCACAAATGAATATACACATATAAATATATACGTGATATTTAGGGAAGCAGGAAAGATTCAGATTAAAAGTTGCTGGGTGACAATCCTTTTCGGTGCTCTGGCAAGTAAACGGTAGTGGTTTTTAAAGCTTAACTTTCTCTGAATCTCATACTGATACCCCTCTTATAGACAAGCAACGCAGATGGTTGCCACCCATAAGGGGCCCACTTGATGCATCATGTCTCTCCTTGCCCTCAGAAATAACAATTGAAGAAGAGTCTTTCAAGACCATTGCTTCACATCCTGCAGATATTTCATTTCAGATAATGATTCTACTTTCTTTCGAACACCATGACTGGACATCGCTCCTCTATACCCTTGGGTAGGACAGAGCAGATGGCAACGAGGCATTCTGTAAATAAACTTTTCTTCCAGTCTCCATTGTCTCTTTTGTCAATTTCAAATGTTGGTTATTTCTTTCTCCTTCGATTCTTCAAACGTTAGAAAGAGATTTTCCAGAAAATAACAGTAAAGGTTACGCATTTACAATGAGTTGTAGAAGGCTTGATAATGTGCTGTACTGCTTATGAGGATACGATAGACTGCTACGATAGTGCATTGCATTTAATTTGGCTGGTTATCTTTCAAATCTAGCAGATGACTTATCCCAGATAACGTTCTTTATTCTCAGTTGTCTATATCCAGGCAAGTCCAGAATACTGCATCAAACATTGAAATTGTAAATCATGAGAAGTCTTTGCATTGACGAAGGATGGTACATTAACAATTCACTGATCACAGCGTGATTAAGGGATGTCCATGAACGTTTCTGTTCAAGGATGGCCACCATGCTGCTGAGAGAGGAAGTCGAGAGAGTTGATAATGCCACTGAAAACAACGCACGGCTTTCACTTTCAGGATTCAATTGGAATTGTCTGATTCTTCTGCTGGATGAATAATTGTAGCTATCCTTCAGTACAGGCCCTGAAGCTGCCCAGATCCAGCTGCATTAGATAAAATTCCCTACAGTGTGGAAACAGGTCATTCGGTCCAACCAGTCCACACCGACCCTCCGAAGAGTAACCCACCCAGACCCATTTCCCTCTGACTAATGCACCTTACACTCTGGGAAATTTAGAATGGGCAATTCACCTGATCTGCACATCTTTGTGATTGTGGGAGGAAACCGGAGCAAACCCACACAGACACGGGGAGAATGTACAAATTCCACACAGACGGTCCGACGCTGGAATACGAACAGGGGACCCTGGTGCTGTGCGGCAGCAGGGCTAACCACTGAGCCATCGTGCCATGATTGATGACCTGCGAATGGACCTGAGCACCATCCACAAAGACCTGGCACAAGCACCTAACATGGAAATTGAACCGAGCGAGTCCCAGCTGCGGGATGAATAGTGCTCAGAATGACACGACTACGCAAAAGATGAGTAACATTTCGATTTCTGACCGAGTGGGAGTCTGGTTGCTCTGTAATTTTTTGTCACTCACTATTAACCACTCACCATACTTTCGGCATTTGTTTCCTGTCAGATGACCAGAATTCGGAGCAATTAATATTCCCTCTTATGAAAATATGTTCAGTGACCTGTACCAGAACGGGTTTCTGAATGTAACAGAGACTGAAGGGGTGCATGGGGGATAGTGGGACTGCCACTTATCACCATCTCTGTTTGTTTATTAATGGCAGTAGGTGAGGTACACTCCTCTTACTAGCTATTCTAGATATTTTCCCACAACTTTTGCAGGAATGCTATCACATATCGCCAGAGAAGGTAAAACTTGTGCCTGGTATCCTTGATTCGGAGGGAGGAATGCTAACACTAGAACCGATTGTTAGAAGAAGGCAGTGACGTACAGGATTTGGGAGGAATACACATCGTCAGCAAGTCAGCACGCTGGGCTTGAAAATTTATATTCGGACACTTTGTCACCACACTAGGTGACATCATCAGCTGGTGGTATGTCCCGCCTCTCCATTTATAGATCTTGGTTTCTTAAGGTGAGTGATGTCATTTCCGGCTCTTTTTTTCAAGGCAAGGTAGATAGGGTCTAGGTCGATATGTTTATTGATGGAGTTCTGGTTCGAATGTTTCTAAGAATTCTGGTGTGTGTCTTTGTTTCGCCTGTCCGAGGGTGTGTGTGTTATCCCAGTCAAAGTGGTCTCCTTCTTTGTCTGTATGCATGGAAACTAGTGACAGTGGGTCGTGTCTTTTGGTGGCCAGTTGGTGTTCATACATTGCTGGTGGCAAGTTTCCTACTAGTTTGTCCGCGCCAAGACCTATAAATAGAGAGGCAGGACATACCGCCAGCGCTTCACCAGAGACTCACTGATAATGTTACCTAGCATGGAGACGAAAACTAACTTACAGACTTATCATCAACCTGAGCTACAAATCTTCTCAAAAATATATATCGTGGAGAGCTTCTGTTTGTAACTTGCCTAACGCTTATTACTCCACTGGAGCCCCAGTCAT
>NW_025215377.1:0-640 GCF_004010195.1 Chiloscyllium plagiosum
GGCATGCTTGCATTATGTTAAGCAGCCTCCTAACGTTATTGGAGGATCTGCGACCCTTTATGAAGCCCGTCTGATCCTCTTTAATAATAGAAGGTAACACAGTCTCCAGCCTTAACGCAAGAGCCTAAGAGAGGATCTTAAAGTCCACATTTAAGAGCGAGATGGGCCTGTATGAAGCACAGTCTTCCGGATCCTTCCCTTTATTAAGGATAAGTGAAATATTGGCCTCTTTCAGAGATGGTGGGAGACAAACATGACTGTATGAATCATTAAACATATTCAGCATTGGGCCAGACAGTATACTTATAAATTCCTTATAGAATTCACTGGGAAGTCCATCAGGACCAGGCGCCTTTCCACTCTGAAGCTGCCTCACAGTTTCCTGCACTTCTTGCTCTGATAATGGGGCATTGAGAAAGGACTGTTGTTCAGGAGTCACACCCGGGAGCTTCAGATCTCTAAAAATGGATTCCATTTTGGCCGCCCCTCCTCACAATTCTCAGACTGATATAACTTAGAGTAGAATCTCTGGAACGCCACATTAATCTTTTTAGAATCACATGTTAGGTTCCCAGACCCTTCCCTAGTCACTGTCATGGTTTGTGGGGCACTTCTCTTTCTGGCAAGGTATGCTAAGTAT
>NW_025215377.1:3459-6414 GCF_004010195.1 Chiloscyllium plagiosum
TCCCGGTAATGATGGAACCGCACCAGGAAAGGACGAGGGCGTTGACCCAGACCCGACCTCCGTGCTGCGACCCAGTGAGCCCTCTCTATCTTCAATCTTCTCATGCCAGTCTCCAAGTCAAGGAATTTCAGAAGCCAATCTTCAACAAATTCCGCAGCCGCTCACCTTCCTTACCCTCGGGCAGACCGATGATCCGAATGTTTTTTCTCCTGCCCCTGTTTTCAAGATCATCCACTTGGTCATACAAATTATGAACCTGCGTCTTCAGGGCTTGGATCTCTTCCTTGAATGAACTGGCATCAGCTTCCACCACTATGACCCTGTGCTCCACCTCATCTGTCCTATTCTCCAGGTCTCCCAGCTGCTGCTCATGCTTCTGTAGCATGAGAGACTGGAGCCAGCTTCTCTTCAATCTGTTTCCCCAACATCTCGCGAGATTTCGAGAGCTGGTTCACCAGGTCCTGGAGAATAATCTGCCCTGAGGCTGCTGCAGGCTGAGCTGCAGGCCCGGCCTCAGATGCTCATCCTCCCTTTTTAGGCATTTCTGGACAGTTGAAAATACAATTTTTAAATGTTTCTTGGGGCTCCACAATCTTTCCAACACCCCAGAAATCCTGATGACCTGGGTTGGTTGGGTTAAAGGACCGTCCTGCTCCTGCTGCGATGCAAAGCTCTGCATTGTGATCTTCTCAGATCGCCGCCATCTTAGATCCCCCCCAAATTGGAATCTTGATATGATTGTATTTGTGGTTAAAAATTGAGCAAACATTTTCACTACCATTTCTGGAAACTTCCACAATCCTTAAAAATATATTGTTTCCCATTCCTGGTTTGAGGTAGGAGTGCTATACAACCTATTAAGACCCTGCCCAATCAGTCTTCAAATGCCGGTATTGGAATTAAGGGTGCAGGTTTAATTAAGGATTGGGGTTTTCACAATACCTGCCATGAATGGTGGTCTGGCAAAATTTGTCAATTTTTATATAATCCTGACCATAAAATCCTTTACCATTTTAACCTGTATTTCCTAAAATCTAAGTGACTTGCCTTTGGAATTTCATGATGCACTCATTACATGCCATTACATTACCAAAAAGGGGCTACTGTCTGATGAACACTCCTCATCAGTTGGCATTTGATGTGGTTCCCATTTCCTTATTAAAGCTATGTTTTTCAAATAATGGCATTGATTTTGATTTAGTTTCTGTTTAGGCTGTTTGGCATAATTCTCTCAATTCCAAATCTGTTTGTTGCATTCCTATTAACAGAGATGAGCTAAACATCTCACCATCATTCTCGTTGCCTTCATCCTTTTTGGTTAAATGTTGTAAAACTGTATGCAATTGCTGAATTTCGAAATCATCTCCCCATTTCATGAATTCCTTGTCTTTCTGTCTTACTCTATGAGCCTAAGATCTAGTCACAGCACAATCAAAACAGTCCGGGACATTGATAGGACTGGCAACTTAATGTTCCAGGATACAAATGATACAGAAAGGACAGTAAGGGAGGCAAGAGAAGAGGGGGAGTGGTGTTTTTGATAAGGGATAGCATTACAGCTGTACTGAGGGATGATATTCCCAGAAATACATCCAGGGAAGTTATTTGGGTAGAACTGAGAAATAAGAAAGGGATTGTATTTTAGACCTCCTAATAGTCAGTGGGAAATTGAGAAAACAAATTTGTAAGAAGATCTCAGTTATCTGTAAGGATAATAGGGTGGTTATGGGAGGGGATTTTAACTTTCCAAACATAGACTGGGACTGCCATAGTGTTAAGGGTTTAGATGGAAAGGAATTTTTTCAGTGTGTACAAGAAAACTTCCTGATTCAGTATGCAGATGTACCGACTAGAGAAGGTGCAACTTGACCTACTCTTGGGAAATAAGGCAGGGCAGGTGACTGAGGTGTCAGTGGGGGAGCACTTTGGGGCCAGTGAACATAATTCTATTAGTTCTAAAATAGTGATGGAAAAGGATAGACCAGATCTAAAAGTTGAAGTTCTAAATTGGGGAAAAGCCAACTTTGATAGTATTAGGCAAGAAGTTTCACAAGCTGATTGGGCGCAGATGTTCGCAGGTAAATGGATGGCTAGAAAATGGGAAGCCTTCAGAAATGACGTAACGAGAGTCCAGAGAAAGTATATTCCTGTCAGGGTGTAAGGAAAGGCTGGTAGGTATGGGGAATGCTGGATGACTAAAGAAATTGAGGGTTTTGTTAAGAAAAAGAAGGAAGCATGTGTCAGGTACAGACACGATAGATAGAGTGAATGCTTAGAAAAGTGTAAAGGAAGTAAGAGTATACTTAAGAGGGAAATCAGGAGGGCAAAAAGAGGACATGAGATAGCTTTGGCAAATAGACTTAAAGCGAATCCAAAGGATTTTTATAAATACATTAAGGACAAAAGGGTAACTAGGGAGAGAATAGGCCCCCTCAAAGATCAGCAAGGTGACCTCTGTGTGGAACCGCAGGAGATGGAGAAGATACTAAACAAGTATTTTGCATCAGTATTTACTGTGGAAAAGAACATGGAAGATATAGAATGTAGGGAAATAGATGGTGACATCTTGAAAAATGTGCATATTACAGAGGAGAAAGTGCTGGATGTCTTGAAACATGTAAAGGTGGATAAATCCCCAGACCTCATTAGGTGTACCTTAGAACTCTGTGGGAAGCTAGAGAAGTGATTGCTGGGCCTCTTGCTGAGATATTTGTATCATCGATAGTCACAGGTGAGGTGCTGGAAGACTGGAGGTTGGTTAACATGGTGCCACTGTTTAAAAAGGGTGGTAAGGACAAGTTGGGAACTATAGACCAGTGAGCCTGACGTCCGTGGTGGGCAAGTTGTTGGAGGGAATCCTGAGGGACAGGATGTACATGTATTTGGAAAGGCAAGGACTGATTAGGGATAGTCAACGTAGCTTTGTGCATGGGAAATCATGTCTCACAAACTTGA
>NW_025215377.1:7185-17462 GCF_004010195.1 Chiloscyllium plagiosum
GATGGGTATATGAATAGGAAGGGTTTGGAGGGATATGGGCCGGGTGCTGGCAGGTGGGACTAGATTGGGTTGGGATATCTGGTCGGCGTGGACGGGTTGGGCCGAAGGGACTGTTTCCATGCTGTACATCTCTATGACTCTGTTTCAATTTCTTTTAATTCCATTGGCTCTTCTCCTTACCCCCGTGAAGTCAATATTCTCAGATCATTTCCCAAGCAAAAATCAATTCTCTGCATTCCCACTGTCACCAAATCATTTCTTAATCCAACTCTGCAGAATGAGACTGGTTAGTAACCTCCCTGGTTACTGCCAATTAGTACCCTCCTGTTCATTAACCCATCTGGAAGAAAGACAGCATCTTCAGTGACTGACTGGCTCCAGTGTCTCCCTTTACTGGTCCATCTTCTTGATTTGAAGCATAGCAAAGTATATTGAGGTCACTAAGAAGGCAGATTGAATTTTGGCTTTTATTGCTGGTGGGTGTGAGGGCAAGGATTTCTCGTTATAGCTGGGCAGTGTCTTAGTGAAACTGCACCTGGAGTATTGCCGAGAAGATTGGCCCCCATATCTTAAAGAGGATAGATTGGCATTGGAGGCAGTTCAAAAAGACACTCACTCAACAAATTGTTGGGATGAAGATGTTGACTTTTCAAGAACAGCTAAACAGATTAGGCCTTTATTCATTAGAGTTTAGAAGAATGAGGGTTGATTTTATTGAAACATACAAATTCTGAGGAGTCTGGGGCAGAGCTCTTGTGTATATTTAAGGCTGAGATAGATAGATTCTTGATCATTGGGGGGATTAAGGGAAAGGGCAGAGGAGTGGATGTGAGAAAGGTTGGAGAAGGCATGATCCTATTGAATAGCAGAGCAGGCTTCTTCCTGTTCCTGTTACTAATGGTCTTATGATGTGACAAGGAAGATAGTTCCACTAGTGGGGAATCTCAAACTACAGGTCATCATTACAGAATCAGGGAACATTCACTTCCAACTGAAATAAAAAGGAATTTCTCCTCCCAGGGGGTAGTGACTGTCTATGGTTCTCTATCTTAGAGAATTTTGGGAGGGTTGATCACTGAAAGTATTTGAAGAGGAGGAAGACAAATAAAATACTGGGGAGTTGAGGTTATGAGGAACTGACACAAAAGAGGAGTTGAGGCCTGGGGCAGACCAGTCATGATTTTATTGAATGTGGGACAGGCTTGAGAGTCTGAATGGTCTAATCCCACTCCTACTTCCTATGTTCTATCTTCAGTTTCTTACTGAATTTACAGGATAGCACACATTAGCTGGCAGTAACGCTCTGCACGTTTCTACTGTGAGGATAAATGTTATCATGTGGACAAGAATGAACCTGTGGAATTCTCTACCATAGAAAGGGAGGTCAAATCACTGAATAGGTGTGAGGAAGAAATAGATAGATTTCTCAAGGTTAATATTGTCAATGGGTATGGGAAGTGAATACGAGTATAGCTTTCCAATAGAGGGCCAGCAGTGATCGTGTTAAATAGTGGAGAGAGCTTGATGGGCTGAATGGCCTAATCCTACTTTGATTTTCTATTTTCTTATCACCAGATGTGATTCTCCCCATTATTATCCCCCTGATACACGCAAACAGGCTACATCTCTGACATTTCTCGGACCTTGCCCACTTTGAGACTGCTAAACAATAATAATTCTTTTTCTGACTCTGATGGCTTTGAACCTTCCACAAATCTAAAACCTGTCCTTCTGCTTGAATGGAACTTTTCTCTTGAACTGAACCTGCTGGAAGCACTTTCCCATCTTTCTTTTTGTTCAGATTAGGAATATTCTCATCAACAATAAGCAGTAATTATCTGGTCAGGGAATGTGTTGGGTCATTTAGATTCAGTTACATATTTGCTTGGAAAAGGTTGTTTTTAGGCCGTTGTTCCAAATGACTTTCTCACTCTTTCTTAAAAGAAACAGTTCAGACTTTCAGATACCTGGAAACCAAATCCCATTCACCACTACTTTAGAAATCAAGTTACCACAAATAATTTTTTAAAATTAATTGATGGAAAGTGGGCATCACTGGCTGGACCAGCATTTATTGCCCGTCCCTAGTTGCCCCTTGAGAAGGTGGGGGTGAGCTGCCTTCTTGAACCACTGCAGTCCATGTACATAGATTGACCCACAATCCCGTTAGGGAGTGAGTTCCAGGATTGCGGCCCAGCAACGTTGGCAATCTATTTCCAAGTCAGGATAGTGAGTGGCTTGGAGGGGAACTTGCAAGGGTTGGTGTTCCCATGTATCTGCTCCTGGATGGAAGTGATCATGGGTTTGGAAGGTGCTGTCTGAAGATCTTTGGTGAATTCCTGCAGTGTATCTTGTAGATAGCACACACTGCTGTTACTAAGCACAGGTGGTGGAGGGAGTGGGTGCTTGCGGATGTGGTGCCAATCAAGCGGCTGCTTTGTCCTGGATGGTGTCAAGATCCTTTACTGTTGTTGGAGCTGCCCCCATCCAGGCAGGTGAGGAGTATTCCATCACACTTCTGACTTGTGGATAGACTTTGGGGAGTTAGGAGGTGAGTTACTCGCTGCAGGATCCCTAGCCTCTGACCCACTGTTGTAGCCGCTATGTTGAGTTCAGCTGAGTTTCTGGTCAATATAACAACTAGGACATTGATATTAGGGGATTTAGTGATTGTAATACCATTGATTGTCAAGGGGGAGTGGTTAAATGATCTCTTATTGGAGATGCTCATTGCCTGGCGTTTATGTAACACACATTACTTCAGATGTGATCTCACCATTGCCCTGTGTAACTGATTATCATAAATATTAAGTGATATTATTATAATTAATGTAATATTTTGGAATAATCTGACAAATTCGTGCATACATTGTCATATTTAAAATAATTACTGCATTTATGATGTGCCATTAGGTTTGTGATACTGCTGTTGACTCACTCACATCTGAGTGAGATCTGGACACCACAACTGAGGAAGGATAGACTGGAGGGAGTACAACATAGATTTATAAGCAAGATACCTGGAGTTCAGGGATTAAGCCTTGAGGAGAGAATTTAGAAGGTTTAGGGTTGATCTGATCAAAGTCTTCAAGATATCAACAGGGAAAAACAGGGTAGATAAAGACAAACTATTTCCATTGTTGATGATTCTAGAATTAGGGGCATATTTTGTGAATTAGGGCCAGACTGCTCAGGAGAGATGTTAGGAAGCACTTCCACGTACAAAGGGTGGGAGAGGTTTGGAATTCTCTTCCACAGATGGCAGTGGATGCTGGATCAGATGTCAGTTTTAAATCTGAGATTGATACATTTTGTTAAGCAAAGGTGTTAAGGGAATGGGGCAAAGGCAGGGATATGGAGTTAGACCATATATCAGCCATAATCTCATTGAATGCGAGAACAGACTCAAAGGGGCTGAATGGCCTACTCCTGTTCCTATGTTTCTATTTGACGAAGCCTAGGAACGTACAGCAAAAATCAGATATCTCTCTGTGCCAATGCAAATGATTGTTGGCTTCCCATAAACTAAACAGACAATCTTCACCCAAAATAAAATGATAAATTACAATCCATATTCCTCACTCCTGCTCTTCTGGCAAGCTGCTGACTTTCTGATCTTTAATCATTTGATTTACTGCAGATTATTAACACAATATTTTACATCCATCTTTTTCTCTATCTGTTTATCAATCCTGTTTCTCAGCTATCTATCTCTTATTGAGGTACCTTGTTAGTGACAGGCACTGGCAATGAAACGTTAACTCTGTTTCTCTCTCCACAAATGCTGCCAGACCTGCTGAGTTTTTCAAGTATTCTCTGTTTCTGTTGGCCAGTCAATCTCTCTGTAACCGAGTAATCTCGCCAGATATCGATCCACACATCAATTCAATCCATGTTCTGTTTCTCCAATGGTACATTTCCACAATGAGACTCATTCTCATTTCATTGTCACCATGATATTGGCCAGAACTCACACACAGGTGATGCTAATTTACCATTTTAAAATGTATCCACATGATATACTTCAATCCATAATCTGTTCTGGCAATTTTCATTGAGAGTACTAAGGCAGTGCTGCATTGTCAGAGGGTCAGTACTGAGGGAGTGCTGGATTGTCAGAAGGTCAGTACTGAGGGAGTGCTGCATTGTCAGAAGGTCAGTACTGAGGGAGTGCTGCACTGTCAGAGGGTCAGTACTGAGGGAGTGCCGCACTGTCAGAGGGTCAGTACTGAGGGAGTGCCGCACTGTCAGAGGGTCAGTACTGAGGGAGTGCCGCACTGTCAGAGGGTCAGTACTGAGGGAGTGCCGCACTGTCAGAGGGTCAGTACTGAGGGAGTGCCGCACTGTCAGAGGGTCAGTACTGAGGGAGTGCCGCACTGTCAGAGGGTCAGTACTGAGGGAGTGCTGCCCTGTTGGAGGGTCAGTACTGAGGGAGTGCTACACTGTTGGAGGGCACTGAAAGAATGCTACTGCTTTATGGATTCAGTTATGAAGAGGTGAGATGCAAAATCTATTCTTTAAGATCATGTGGACCTACCTAAAGTTTTGACTTTTTAAGGAAAGAATGTTTTGTAAATGCTAAAATGTTCATGGGAGCTCAGATGGAGTCATTTAGAATTAAGGATTTTCAGACAGAGGTCACAGGGAACAGTTTGTAAGTGGGATCAGACTATAGTATCTTTAAACTCAGTCAGAGAGAATTTGATAGCTGCCTGAGAAGCAATAACCCATTGCTCTATCTTTCTTTGATGTGGAAGTGGCAGAGTTGAAATGGGGTGGACAAGGTCAAAAATCAAATGATACCAGGTTATAGTCCAACAGGTTTATTTGAATTCAAATGAATCTGTTGGACTATACCTGGTGTTATTTGAATTTTGTCCTTATCCTTTGCAACTCTCTGCACAAGAGTGTGTGAGCTGGAAACTCATGGGAAGTCACTTTACCCCTGGCCAAGGATTTCTGGAGAGGGCTTGTTGGAATCCATCCCACTGTCTCCAGCAAAGAGATTTCGCCAGCCAAAACTGTTCCAGGTGCACAGTCCAGTACAAGTAGTTTGTAGAGAATGAGTTTGGAATCAGAATTCCATTTGAGACAATCTATGACTTTTGTAATTTAACTATGACTTGGCTAAAGGGCTTTGAAATTAATACTGCATAATTTTAAGTATTTCTGTTTCTCCTCAGATGTATATGTAAGCTGTAATGACTTTGACATGAAACCAAACCCCACTCCTCAAGTTGCATCATTAAACATATTTTCATTCAATTTCCCTCTCGTCCTACTCTACGGAAAATAATGAGTTTTTCATCGGTTTCTTTAATAAACTAAAAATTAATCCATTTATTATAAAATTAATTGCATTTCTGAAAACAAGTGATGACCAGCTAATCTCTGACCTATAGGATGGTCCACATCACTAACCTGGTTATATTTAAACTTCTTGTGACCAGTGGAAGAGTGGCACTCGAAAGGAATCAGTCTGCCCTCCAACCTCAGTCAGAATGTAAATCTTGGGAATTAAATCTGACATTGAACCCATAGGCAGATCCAGAAAGGAAGGTGCTGAGGGTGGGAGTGATGTGGAGAAGCCTCACTGCCTGATGGGCACCTTCGGGTAGATTGCTGGAAGTTATGGCGTAAAGCTGTGGGATTTATTGGGTCCATCAGGTCAGTGCAGGAAAAGGGGCCTGGATTGAGAGCACAGTGGGCACAGTTATGTGTCTGACTGCAGCTGCAAAGCCAATCAAGAACACGGCTGTGGATGTGAGAGAGGTGAACAAGGTCCTTGAAAGTTACAGAATCACAGCAGGCAATTCAGCCTAGCACACCTTGCACTATTCCTGAGTGCTAATCTCTGCCTTTTCTCCATATCCCCACACACCATTTCTATCTGAGTAACCATCTAATGTTCATCTTAAATGCCTCACTTGAAACCATGTCCCCACATTTCCAGGCAGTGCATTCCACACTCCAGCTACTCACTGTGTGATAAAAGTTATTTCATTTCAATTTAGATGTGCACCTGCTATGCCAAGGTACACAAGGCTATGGCCCAAGTGCTGGAAAATGGGGTTAGAATAGTTAGGTGACTGTTTTGAACAGAAGAGACTTAATGGTCTGAAGGACCTCTTTCTGCGTCGTGGATCTTGAGGACTCTGGTGAAACTTTGGTCACCTCTCCTAGCATCTTCTTACGTGGCTGGTCTTTGGTCTTTGTGTGACAAACTTTCCTGATAAGGGCGGTGGGATGTTTCATTGCATTAAAGACGCTATATAAATGCAGCCTGTTGTTGTAGTCATTCCTTTTTTTCTTCCAGAATCTGAGACTGAGCGGAATATTCTCAGTGAATCCAGTTAAACTTGCTCTTTCATTACTGTGGCTGTTTTTCCTTTGTGTTTATTCACCTGCAAGAGGGAAGATATCTTTATTCCTCACGCTGTTTTCACCTTCTCTTTCTCTGTCCACATCCCTCTGTGTGATCCTGTTATTGTGACACTTATTTTAAATTGGACTCTCCATTCGAATATTCTCAGTGAATCCAGTTAAACTTGCTCTTTCATTACTGTTTTTCCTTTGTGTTTATTCACCTGCAAGAGGGAAGATATCTTTATTCCTCACACTGTTTTCACCTTCTCTTTCTCTGTCCACATCCCTCTGTGTGATCCTGTTATTGTGACACTTATTTTAAATTGGACTCTCCATTCCTGTTGTGTCTGTTGCTCCTCTCCTACACACCTTGCCTCTATCCAGATCCCTCATGAATGTCAATAAGAACCATTTAGGAAAGCTATGAATTTTAAACTGTGGGGCCAGAGCGGGTGCAAGAGGATTAATAAAAGGGATTAGTAGCAATTCAAACAACTTTCACTTGATGTGGGATGCCCACAAGTTTGAACTGAGAATGACAGAGAGGGAGAGAGAGAGAGAGATCAGGAATGCGAGCAATGGCAAAGAGAGCAAAACATTCAAAGAGAAAATGAGAAAAAAAAGTCAAATTAAAATAAATGTGAATTGAAAAACAGTCAAAAGAAAATAGTCAGATGGGAGATGAATGGGAATTCAGTTCCAGTCTGTGATTAACCTTCAGTGGGTCAGGCAGATGCTTTGAGAGTTTGCCTAGAATATCTGAAAGCTGGAAACAAGGTTTATGTGTGTGTGTAAAAGTATAAACAAGTTAATTAGATAAACCCATTGGACTTGGGTGAAAGGCATGGGGCGGGTGAAAAGGCACCCAACTGTCATCTCATTGTGCTGACAAAAAGGGTTAATTTGATTATTATTTAACAGACACATTCTGTTCCCATCTGCCACGCGAACTAACATGGATATCGCCACAGAGCAGATCTGACTAATCAATGGGGGCAGGTCGAAATACAAGAGAACTCCAGGCCACTGGGCCTACATTCAAAAGGAGAATTTATATAGCACCTTCCACGGTGTCAGGATCTCACAAGGCAGCTCTGGGGCTACTTTCACACATCAGGTCACCGCTGTAGTGTAGGCAACAATGTTTTAGGGGATGATGGCGTAGAGGTTATATTGTTGGACTGTTAATCCAGAGACTCAGGTAATGTTCTGGGAACCTGGGTTCGAATCCTGCCATGGCTGATGGTGGAATTTAAATTCAATAAAAATCTCGAATTAAGAGTCTAATGATGACCTTGAATCCATTGTCGATTGTTGGGAAAATCTCATCTGGTTCACTCATGTCCTTTAGGGAAGGAAACTACCATCCTTACCTGATCTGGCTTACATGTGACTCCAGACCCATAGTAGTGTGGTTGACTACCTCTAGGCAATTAGGGATGGGCAATAAATGCTGGCCTGGCCAGTGATGCCTTCATCTTATGAATGAATAATTTAAAAAAGACAAGTTGCACACAGAAAGATCCCACAAACTGGAACTCAGTACTATTTCCCTAATGTTGTAGAATACATCTGTCCTCAGTATTGGGAAGATTTCCACTGTATTACTTTGATGCAGTGGCAGTGGGATCTCTCATGCTCACTTGAGTTAAAACCATAAAACGGGGAGCAAAAGTCAGCCATTTGGCCCATCCAGTCTGTTCCATCATTCAGTGAGATCGTGGCCAATCTGATAATCCTCAACTGCACGTGCCTGCCTTTTCCCCATCACCCTTGATTCCTTTACTGATTAACAATCTGTCTACCTCAGCCTTGAATATACTCAATGACCCAACCTTGACAGCCCTCTGCCATAAGTAATTCCACAGATTCACTCCCATCCAAAAGAAGAAATTCCTCATCTCCACTTTAAATGTGCTGCCCCCTTTAAACTGAGATGTTGCCCTCTGTTCATGTGCTCTCCCACAAGGGGGAAACATCCTCCCACATCTACCCTGTCAAGTCCCCTGAGAATCTTGTATGTTTTAAGATGATCACCTCTCATCTTTCAAAATTCCAGTGAGTGTGGGCCTAACCTATTCAAAATCTCTTTATAAGACACTCCCTCTATATCTGGTATCAGCCTGGAATACTCATGGACTTCCTGCAACACGAGTATATTTTTATTTAGATAAAAAGCCCGAAACCGTATTCCAGATGTGGTCTAGCGAGTACCTTGTATACGTCTTAGAAAGGCTTCCTAAATTTCATATTCCATCCATTTTGAAATAAAGATCAACAGTCCATTTGCCTTCCCTATTACTCACTGAATTTGGATGCTACATTTTTGTGATTTGTGGATAAGGACTCCTAAATCCCCCTACTCTGTAACTTTCTGCAGTCTTCCGCCATTTAAATAATAGTCAGCTCTTTTATTCTTCCTCTCAAAGTTCATTGCCCTAGATTTCCTATGATATTTTCACATTCTAGTTGTGTATGCACTCTGACATATTTTCAGAGCCTGTAGGTGATTTTGTTATGTACTTACAATACTTTACAGAAGAACAATTTGCACATGCCCCGCACGGGGACGGATAGAATGTAGCGTTATTGCCAAGTTAGAGGGCACACCGTAAGCAGGATTTCAATTTAGTGATTCATCCAAATGCTAGCACCCCTGAGAGTGTGGCACTCCCTCAGTACTGATCCTCTGACGGTGCGGCACTCCCTCAGTACTTACCCTCCGACAGTGCAGCACTCCCTCAGTTCTGACCCTCCAACAATGCAGCACTCCCTCAGTGCTGACCCTCCGACAATGCAGTATTGCCTCAGTACTGACCCTCCGACAATGCAGTATTGCCTCAGTACTGACCCTCCGACAATGCAGCACTCCCTCAGTACTGACCCTCCGACAATGCAGTATTCCCTCAGTACTGACCCTCCGACAGTCCAGTACTCCCTCAGTAATAACCCTCTGACAGTGCGGCACACCCTCAGTATTGTTTTACATTGTTAGCTGAGATTGTGGAGTGAATCCATTAGACAGTCTTCATCGCTGTTAAATCGAGGTGAGTGTTGACAGATATTTCACTACTAAGGGTTTTAACCCTTTTCTATGTCATCACTGAGCAGGATGCAGATGCAAATTGGGTTGGCATTTTGCTTTTCTTTCTCATTGATGCTGAGTCTAAAAATATTGATTCAAGTTCTGACTCCCAAATTCAGCCAGATTGGGATGGTAATGCGGATTCACTGTGTCTGTCCAATCTACTAACACGTCAGCACCAGCAGCCCACTTCACTTGGATGTAACACATCCTGTCAGACTTTTAACGTCCCTAGCTCAGCATTATCTGCTGCTGAGTCCTGACTTTGTGTGCACTTAGCTGTGGGAGAATGTCTCTCTCAGCATCAATGCTATGAAGAGGAGTTAACTTTGAATTCAGGGTTTGTGCTGGAGTGATGCTCACTCCTCCTTTAGTGAATCAGATGGGTTTTGTTTACAATTCACTGTGGCTACATGATCTTAAAGAGTCATAGAGATGTCCAGCATGGAAACAGACCCTTCGGTCCAACCCGTTCATGCCGACCAGATATCCCAACCCAATCTAGTCCCACCTGCCAGCACCCAGCCCATATCCCTCCAAACCCTTCCTATTCGTATACCCATCCAAATGCCTCTTAAGTGTTGCAATTGTACCAGCCTCCACCACTTCCTCTGGCAGCTCATTCCATACATTCCCTCTGTGTGAAAAAGTTGCCCCGTAGGTCTCTTTTATATCTTTCCCCTCTCACCCTAAACCTATGTCCTCTAGTTCTGGATTCGCCCACCCAGGGAAAAATCTTTGACTATTTATCCTATCCATGCCCCTCATGATTTTATAAACCTCTATAAGGTCACCCCTCAGCCTCCGACACTCCAGGGAAAACAGC
>NW_025215377.1:17489-24326 GCF_004010195.1 Chiloscyllium plagiosum
CTATCCTATCTACCTGCAACTCCACTTTCAAGGAGCGATGAACCTGCACTCCAAGGTCTCTTCATTCAGCAACACTCCCTAGGACCTTACCATTAAGTGTATAAGTCCTGCTAAGATTTGCTTTCCCAAAATGCAGCACCTCGCATTTATCTGAATTAAACTCCACCTGCCACTTCTCAGCCCATTGGCCCATCTGGTCAAGATCCTGCTCTTGGATTTTTATTTGGAAATGTCAATTCAATTTTGTGATTGGGCCCACATCCCCAGAGCTTTCATCTGGATCACCAGTCCAGTGTCATTGCTACTGCCTCTTCCACTATCAGGTGATGTGACATCAGATATCTAATCCCAAAGATTGTAATTTCAATGACATCATCTCAGAGATTTGCATGGTGGACGCTGGAGTGAACTGAGAAAATTTTGACACAATTATAATTTTAAATTAAAGTTTCCTTTAACATGCAGTTTTTGTTGCAGTTCATTATTAAGTGACTGTTTTTAAAAGTTAATTAGTTAATTTTGGTTTGGAGGTGCCGGTGTTGGACTGGGGTGTACAAAGTTAAAAATCACACAACAGATTATAGTCCAACAGGTTTAATTGGAAACACCAGCGTTTGGAGCGTTGCTTCACAACCACCTGATGAAGGAGCAGCGCTCCGAAAGCTAGTGCTTCTGTATAAACCTATTGGACTATAAGCTGGTGTGGTGTGATTTTTAACTCAGTTAATTTTGTCCATTTGATTTCAACGGTCTTCAGAATCATATCATCTCAGAAATTTTATGATTGAAAAGAATGGAAGAGGT
The DNA here is from genome assembly GCF_004010195.1 of Chiloscyllium plagiosum. NCBI lineage: Eukaryota > Metazoa > Chordata > Chondrichthyes > Orectolobiformes > Hemiscylliidae > Chiloscyllium > Chiloscyllium plagiosum. The sequence continues at coordinate 18,294 of NW_025215377.1, forward strand.
TTCTCTCTGAGGGTTGTTAGTCTCTTCCTGAGAAATCCCGGGTCATCAAAGCCATAAAAGGCAAAATCAGATTTTTGATCAACAAAGGGAGTTGAGAATTATTGGAGACTTAAAGGAAAATGTCCAGACATTTTTGGATTAATTACGATCTTTACAGACTGGTGTAGCAGACTCAAAGGGGCTAAATGGCCTACTCCTGCTCCTATGTTCCTAGGGCCTGTAGTTTGACTTTTTAATTTAATGAACGTTTCCTCAGGCACTAAGTAATATCTGATGTTTTAAAATCAGTATTTATGCTCTGTATCTCAAATTGAAGTAAAATGTAATTTAAATCACTGTATTTAATCCCTGATGTGCACTCTGTGATCTCTGAGCACACAATGCTTAAACCACACAAGTGTTCAGTGAAAAGGGAAGGCAATGGCCTAATGGTATCACTAAACTATTAACCCAGAGATACAGGTAATGTTCTGAGGAGCCATGGCAGATGCTGCAATCGGAAATCTGGACTAAGGGTAAGAGAAATCCATCTAATACGCTGCAGGGTTATCCTTACCTGGTCTGGCCTATAGGTAACTCCAGACCCACAGCAATGTGTCTGACCCCTAACTGGGGATGGGCAATAAATGATGTCAATGTCCTGTGAATGAATAGTTAAAGAAAATGTGGCTGCACTCATGGTGTCTGTAATGTCAATAACTATTCTGTTCCTGTGAATCAGTTCTGCTTACTCTGGTAGCAGTTTTCTGATGTGGGACAAAACTCCAAAATTTGGTTGACCTAATCAGACCTAGTGTAGTATTCAAACTAGCTATTGAGTTCATACAGTCATAGAGATGTACACACAGAAACAGACCCTTTGGTCCAACTCATCTATGCTGACCAGATATCCCAACCCAATCTAGTCCCACCTGCCAGCACCTGGCCCATATCCCTCCAAACCCTTCCTATTCATATACCCATCCAGATGCCTTTTAAATGTTGTAATTGTACCATCCTCCACCACTTCTTCTGGCAGCTCATTCCATACATGTACCACCCTCTGCATTAAAAGTCTTTTTATATCTTTCCCCTCTTACCCTAAACCTATGCCCTCTAGTTCTGGACTCCCCCACCTCAGGGGAAAGGACTTTATCTATCTATCCTATCCATGCCCCTCATGATTTTATAAACCTCTATAAGATCACCCCTCAGGCTCCGATGCTCCAGGGAAAACAGCCCCAGCCTATTCAGCCTCTCCCTATAGCTCAAATCCTCCAACCCTGGCAACATCCTTGTAAACCCTTTCAAGTTTCACAACATCTTTCCGATAGGAAGGAGACCAGAACTGCACGCAATATTCCAACAGTGGCCTAACCAATGTCCTGTACAGCCACAACATGACCTCCCAACTCCTGTACTCAATATTCTGACCAATAAAGGAAAGCATACCAAATGCCTTCTTCATTATCCTATCTACCTGTGACTCCACTTTCAAGGAGCTATGAACCTGCACTCCAAGGTCTTTTTGTTCAGCAACACTCCCCAGGACCCTACCATTAAGTGTATAAGTCCTGCTAAGATTTGCTTTCCCAAAATATAGCACCTGCGCCAAATGAGGATGACTGTGCGTGTGTGATATTAACTGGTTGTCATGAGTCAAGGCAGAGGGTACGGTGCCTGGGATTCCTGTTCACTGTTCTAGTGATCTGTTACTGAGAGGCAATGGCATTCTCAGTCATGACAAATCCTCATTTTGCTGTGGTGCAGCGATATTCCAGACTTATATTAGGAAAAGCTAATTTAAGGAAATTGCCATACTACAGTGCCCTTAACGTGGGGAACATCAAATAGTTAAAAACTCTTAGGGTGCAGAACTTTGAAAAGAGAATTTGATAAAAATTTGAAAAGGACAAATAATTTTTTCGGGAAAGAGTGAGGGAACTTTAACAAAGTAGAGCTGCAACAAGTATCATGGGCCAAATGGCTTTCTCTGGGGCCGTACAATTCTAGGTACAAAAGCCTTTTACTACAAGCACTGGAGAAAAGACAGTCACTCACCAAAGGAGTTAATGGAATTATAAAGGACTCACATGTGGCTGTTACAGTAATTGAATTTCCTTGTCATTTTTCGCCCGACACTTATTCCCTTTTATTGTTTGTAGGCTTTGTGGAGCTGTATATTTTAGCCTAATGATGTGCCCTCTAACCTTAGCCTGTCACTCTTGGTTTACCACATATCCTTGTGCATTTTCCTGCTAATTTACTTAATTCCCCTTGGCAAATTGCAAAGAAGGGGAGCGAATGGAGGAATTAGCATGCTAATGTTATTTACACTGCTTGGATCAGAGGGGCTGGGGTCTGTACAGGGTTCCCTGAGCTGCTGCCGAGTGGGAGAGCTGCAGAGAATGGCAGTGAGATGGTGAATCACAAACACACACACCACACGGCATGCATGACAGCCTTTTACTTTCAATTAGCCCAGTCGTAGCCCTCCAGTGTGTCCTCACTACTAATGGTCCATCTTATAACTACAACATATATTTATACAGTTTATTTTACACATTAAAACATCTCAAACTGCTTCATAAGAATGATTATATCAAACAAGAATTAAAACTAAGATGTTGGGTCTTAGTTTTGGGTCAAACAGAATCTTCAAGGTGGACTGGTGAAGAGGTATAAATCGAGTGCTTTTTGAACAGGATGGTTTTAATTACATGTAAGAGCACAAGAAACAGGAACAGGATAGGCCATTCAGCCCATCAAGCCTGCTCTGTCATTCAATACAGTCATGCTGACTTGTGACTCCAACTCTACTCTCCTGCCTGTTCCCATATCCCCCGATTCACTGAGAAGGAAAGACAATGGTCTGTCACAGTCTTAACCATCTGGGTGGACAATTCCAAATTTCAACAATGCTTTTTAAGTGAAAACATTTCTCATCTCAGTCCTAAACAATTTACCGCTAATTCTGATGCTGGACCCCTGCGTTCTCGATTCATGAGAAAACTGACACCAAATCTACCCTTAGGAACTTTGTAGGTTTCAATGAAGTCAGATAATTCAATCGTAGGACAACTCCTGCAGCCCAGGAATCAATCATGTAGGGTTTTGTATCTCCAATACAAATATGTCCTGCCTTAAATATAGAATCATTTAGTCATAGAATTAATTATGGTACGGGGAAATCCAGTTGGAGGTATGGGCAGAAAAATGGCAGGTGAAGTTTAATCTGGACAAATGTGAGGTGGTGCATTTTGGAAGGTCAAGTACAGGAGGAAATTATACAGTGAATGGTGGACCCTTAGAGGTACTGATATGCAGATGATTCCGGGTATGCAGGTCCACAGATCACTGAAGGTGCCAGCGCAGGTAGATAAGGTAGTAGAAAAAGCCTAAGGCATGTTTGCCTTCATTGGAAAGGGCATTGTTGCAGCTTTATAGAACTTTAGTGAGGCCACACTTGGAATATTGCATACAGTTCTGGTTAGCACACTACCAGAAGAATGTGGATCCTCTGGAGAGGATATAGAAAAGGTTTACCAGGATGTTGCCTGTTATGGGGGTATTTTAGCTATGAAGAAAGGTTGGATAGACTGGGGCTGTCTTCACTAGAATGCAGGAGGTTGCAGGGTGACCTGTTAGAAGTTCGTAAGATTGTGAATGGCATGGATAGAATGGAAAGTATGAGGCTTTTTCCCAGGGTGGCGGGGTCAATTACTAGAGGATGCAGGTTCAAGGTGCGAGGGGGGAGTTTAAAAGAGATATATTTGGCAAGTTTTTCACACAAAAGGTGGTGAGTGCCTGGAACATGTTGCCAGAGGAGGTGGTGCAAGCAGACATAATGGTAGCATTCAAGAAATACCTGGATGACTAAATGAATATGAAGAGAATAGTGGGATATGGATCCTGTAAGTGAAGACAGTTTTAGTATGGAAGGGCAAAATGTGGTAGCGCAGGCTTGGATGGCCGAACGGCCTGTTCCTCTGCTGTATTCTTCTTTCCTCATTGAGGCCACTGAGTCAATGTTAGTTCCCCACAGACTAATCCAGTCAGTCCCATTCCCCCAGTCTGTTCCTGTAGTCGACACAAATGTATTTCTTTCAAGGGGTTATCTGATTTCCTTCTGAAATAAATATTTCCATTCCTGGCCCCTTGTAGATAGAGAGTTCCAGGACATAACCACTCACTACGTCGAAGCTTTCTCATTTCCTTCTATCTCTTTTGCCCAGAATCTGAATCTGCATTTCTCAATTCCTGTACCATCAGTTAAAGGGAAGCTATCGAAACCCTCTACACCACCATCAAACCTCTCTTCAATCTCCAATGCTTCATCATCAACAATTACAACTTTTCCAAATAAACTTTGTAGCTAAAATCGCCCAACCCTGCAGCCTTTCTTGTAAACCTTTTCTGCAGCCTCTCAACGACCCTGACATATTTGCGAAAGTGAACTGTATGCAGTTACAGCGTAATCATAGAATAGTTACAGTGTGGGAACAGGCCCTTCAGCCCAACAAGTCCACACTGATCCTCTGCAGAGTAACTCAACCAGAATCATTCCCCTACCTTATTATTCGACATTTACCCACGACCAATGCACCTAACCCACACATCCCTGAACACTATGGGTAATTTAGCATGGTCAATTCACCTGACCTGCACATCTTTGGACTGTGGGAGGAAACCAGAGCACCCGGAGGAAACCCATGCAGACACGGAGAGAATGTGCAAACTCCACACAGACAGTCGCCCGAGGCTGGAATTGAAACCGGGTCCCTGGTGCTGTGAGGCAGCAGGGCTAACCACTGAGCCACCGTGCCACCCCCAATGAGAGCTTTGTAAAGGTGCAGTACAACTTTGCTGCTTTTGTACTCAACACCTCGATGTATGAAGTACAAAACTATGTACAGTATGACAGGTTTGATCTCAAGAAAGCCCTCTACAAGCACATGGACAAGACAGTCTTGTTCCTGTATTCTGACCACCCGACAATTAGACCAACATGCTGTTTACCTAATGGCTAGCTCCATCTGAATGCTAACGTTCTGTGACTCCTTGCATGTGTATGTCCAAATCTCTTGGAGCATTGACATTTGAAAGTTTCACACCTTTGTGAAAAGAAACGTATCTTTTCTATTCAATCATATAATCTCACATTTAAATCCATTTATCTTCTTGTCCATGTGCTTTACCCATCTCTATCCTTTTAGAACCACTTCATGACCCACTCACAGCTTACATTCCTCATCTATCTTTGTTCTTCTCTGCCATCATTAATGCTACTCTCTACCTCTAACTAATTAATATTGAGTGCAAGTGGCTGAGGCTCCATTACCCATCTTTATGATACTCAACTGGTGACTATGTGGGAAGGGCCATTTATTCCTGCTCTCTGCCTCCTGTCTCTCGACTGAAGGAGGTCTGCATTGTTGTAGCTGCTGACTTTTCAATGACACCTTAATTCAAGCTCCTGTCTGCCCTCCCATTTGGAGGTAAAAGGTTAAAAGGGACTTTTCTGAAAAAAGTGAGGAGCTCTCCTCAGTGCAGAGGCCATTGGTTAGCTCAGTTGTCTTGATGGGAAGAGTGTGATGCAGAATGATGGTAGTGGTGTCTACTGAAATCCTAAACTGGTGGCTGTTGTTCATGGAGGGCTGATTCCTCTCTTGCTGGAGGGGACCACTCAATAAGATTATGGCTAATCTTCTCCCGCTATGTCCTCCCTTCCTGCATTATCTCCAGGATCCTTTGATTCCATCAGTATCTAAAACTTTGTCATCAAGTAGATATATTCAAGTCTGATATTGACAAAGTAGAGAATTCTCAACATTCACAGGACATAGAAATGTACAGCACAGAATAGGCCCTGTGGCCCACGCTGTTATGCCGAAGATTATTCCAAATCTAAAATAAAATAACTTAATCTAGGCACCCCTCAATTCACTGCTGCCCATGTGCATGTCCAGCAGTCGCTTAACTGTCCCTAATGACTTTGCTTCCACCACCACCACCACCACTGGCAACACATTCCATGCATTCACAACTCTCTGC
>NW_025215377.1:28051-49961 GCF_004010195.1 Chiloscyllium plagiosum
AAAGGGAAGCTCGATTTGGTCTCTGCACTGTTGGGTTATTGTAGTAAGAACATACAGTGTTTCTGGTTACAAACAACTTCTTTAACTGGAAATTGTGTATGACTAGGTACAACATGAAGACACTACTGGGCTCAGAGATGGTGCCCCTTTTGTTGAACAATTAAATTCACAGGCGAGAAATGAAAAACCTTCATGGTCCTGTATCCCCAGCAAGATTTACAGCCAAATTAAGTACATTTAAAAGAGAGGAGTTGCTGTTGTCATGTAGGGAAACATGGGCAGTCAGTTTGTGCACAGCAAGCTCCCACAGATAGCAGTGTAATCATGTTTAAGTGATATTGGCTGACGGACAATATTGGATCAGGTCACTCCTGTCCTCCTTCAAAATAGTGTTATCTGATCTTTATAGTTAGCAGAGAGGCTTTAATGTCTCAATCGAAATATCACACCTCCAGAAGTGCAGCACCCGCGCAACACTTGCACAGGGAATGTCAAACTGGATTCAGGGCAAAAGTCATTTCACATGATGTGAACATTGCTGGCTGTGTCAACAAGTTTTTGCCCACCTGCAGTCACACTCAAGAAGACAGTGGTTAGCCACCTTCTTGACCACTGCAGTCCATCTGCTGTGGGGACAGCCAGACTGCTGCAGGGACAGGGATATAATTCTGAGTAACAACCCTGAAGCCAGTGATTCTCATATTAAACTCCCAGGATGTGGAGTACGTAGCTTTGGCAGTTGCTGCAGTGTACTTTATAAATGGCATTCACTACTGCTACTGTGCATTGGTGATGGAGGTGATGGATGGGGCGCTGATCAAGCAGGCTGCTTTGTCCTGGGTGGTGTTTAGCTTCTTGAGTGTTGTTGGAATTGCACGCATCCGGACAAGTGGGGAGTATTCCACCACACTCCTGACTTGTGGATGGGGGGAAAAAGCACTGGAATTCACAGATTTCCCAGTTTCTGGTCTGCTCTGGTCCCAATGGTATTTACGTGATTAGTCCAGTTCAGTTTCTGATGTACGGATGTTGATGATGAGGGATTCAGTGATGGTAACATCACTGTATATGGAAGTGTGGTGGTTAGATATTCTCTTGCTGGAGAATGTCAGTGTTACACTTGTATATCATGAATTCATTAGCCCAGACCTGAATATTGTCCAGGCCATACTCCATGTGGACACAGATTGCTTTGTATTTGAAGAATTTCAAAAGATGCTGAACATTGTGCAATCATGAGTGAACATCTCCACACCTGACCTTATAGTGCAGGGAAGGTCATTGATGAAGCAGCTGAAGATGGTTAGGTTGAGGACACTACTCTGAGGAACTCCTGCAGAGATGTCCTGGAGCTGAAATAACTGACTTCCAACAATCACAACAATCTTCCTATGTGCCAGGTATGACTCTGACCAGTGTAGAGTTTCCCCCCCAACACCCACTGATTCCAGATTTGCCAGGGCTCCTTGATGCCACACTTGGTTGAATACAGCCTTGATGTCAAGGGCTGTTCCTCTCCCCTCCCCTCTGGAATTCAACTCTTTTGTCCATGTTTGAACCAAGGCTGGAATGAGGTCTGGGGCTGGCAGAACCCAAACAGGTGTCACTGAGCAGGTGCTGATCAATAGCACTGATGATCGAAAGTCGACTGAAGGGGCAGTAATTGGCTGAATCTGGTGTCTTGCTTTTTGTAGACAAGACATGCACAAGGCCCTTTACAAATCATTCAAGCCCTACAAAGTTCAAAGAGGGTTAGGGCATCGAGGAAGAAACAGAAGATAGATTTGGATGTCAGGTTCTGCGGGGCAGGTTACCAGGGCTCATGGGGCAAAGGTGTGTCATTTGGTTGCTCCCCCAGTTGCACGCAATGAGTGATAGTGAACTCCACATCAAAAAGTGTCCGTGTGTGTCGTTACAGTGTGCTGTGGCCTGATCGATGTGTAAGATAATAAAAGTCTGCAATCATTGCATGTCTGAAGTCCAAGTTATAATTTGACAAATCAGAAAAAAAAGGCATCTGCTTGCCACCATCCAGCTGTACACAGACAAAGTGATTCAAGGTATCTCTCTCTCGGTGAGATATTGTAACTCATGCTGCACAGTTTTCTCATTCCAATTCCCGTTGTCCATGTTGAGTTACAATGAGTTGCATTAACCCTGGATCACTCACAAAGCACACAAAAGGGGAAAATAAATAACTATCATGACTGCTCTCTGGCAATTCCAGGAACTGGAGGCTATTCAGCCCCTCACAAATGCTGCACAGGAAGAGAAGGAGGCCTTTCAGCCCCCATGGGCTAGTTCCTCTGGAAGGTGCACTTGCTGTTGTGTGGTGGACAGGGAGGGGAAGGTATACTCAAAATAAACCTGAAGACCCCATACCACAGTACAACGGATGCTGAGGGAGAGGGATGGAGGTGACAGGCACAATTCAGTGAGGGATGGAGAGACCGGAGGAAGGGAAGAGGAGGAGGAGGCGTGCTATTGTCATTTTGGCACGAGTCAGTCTTGGCTAAGTTTTAGGTCCTATGTGGTGAGTGCTAAAACCTGTGGGCCACTTCGTCTCCTTTGAGCGGAACCCTGATGTTGAGCTTGCGGGACTTGTTGTCCTTCTCCACGATCTCTAGCCTGATCTTTGCTCCCTTGGAGTCCAGCTCTCCGTGTTCCGGGTCTTGCTCCCTCCCTGTGCCTACACCTGAACCTTCCACTGCGATGCGGAGTGTGCAGCCGTTTGGTAGAAGCTCCTGCTCATAGGCAGCTGCCAGCTGATTCACAACACGGCGCTCCACCTGGGAAAATAACATGGGGCATGGAGTGAAGAAAGAGCATATGATGTAAAGATGCTATTTCTTAAAATTACAGTATCAACCCGAGCTCTCAAACTGGATGGGAGATGCATGGAAATCATGCAGGAGTACGGGCAGACTGGACCCAGGGCACTTCTTCCCTACTGTTCCCATAGAGTAGCCAGCCTCTGGAAGGTGTAATCAGTTGCTGCTAATTTCTATGTTAAATCTTTGTAAAACCCTGGATACAGCACCCTTCCTTCCTGCCACTGTGTTATAGGGAGGGCACTGTAGATCTGGAGAAGGTGCAGGAAGGATGTACCAAAACGATACTAGAGTCATAGAGATGTACAGCACGGAAACAGACCCTGCGGTCCAAATCATCCATGCCGACCAGATATTCTAACCTAATTGTCAGCATTTGGCCCATATCCCTCCAAACCCTTCCTATTCATATCCACATCCAGATGCCTTTAAATGTGGTAATTACATAGAGCCATAACTAGAGCTGAGAGATCTCGTCCCAGCACCTTATCAACTTCAGGCACCATCCCCTTGTCAATTTTCAACCTTTCAGTGAGTGAACAACTTCCTCTTTCCATCATGGCCTGGATAGCCTCTGCTTTCTTGGTAAATACTGATAGAAAGTTTTCAGTCCATCCATCAGCAAGCCTCTCTGCTTCCATGTTTGAATCCCCTTTTGGGTCTTAATCGGTCCTACTCTTCCTTTTAGCACCCTCTTATTGCGAATTGGTTAGGATTTGGAATTTGGTGACAAGTAAGGTGGTGGAAACAAATTGGAACAGTAGCCTCCAAAAAGGAATGAGCAAAATATTTGAATATTGCGGATATTAGGGGAAAGTGTGGGGTTAACTGAACTGCTCTATAAAAGACATGGCATATGGACTGAACTTGATGGACTGAACAATCTCCTTCTGTATTGTGCCGTTTTATAACTCAATGCCTCCCAGACCCTTTTCAGTGAATGTGTATACAGAAATTGACACTGTTAACAGACTGCCGGAATATTCACTTTGCTGTCATTTCCCTCTCTGCGTTGCTGAAATGTTAGCTCAGGAGAAGTGTGCTGTATTATTCACTGTGATGTACGACATATTCATATTTAATCTGCTTTATTTACAGAAGTTGTGATTTATTGCTGACATTGTCCCATAATCTCACACTGGCCCCCAGCCTCACCTCGTGCTTGATGGATCTCGCTCCGTAGTGCAAATTGTATCCTTCCGCCAATACATCCATCACCTCCCGGTCCCACTGCAGGTTGATATTGTGTCGTTGTTTGGCCTACAGGGAAATGAAAGACATTTCAGTGTCGTACATTTACTGGATTTACTGCACAGCCACCCAACATCCCCTTCATTCCCTCTTTAAGGAAAATACAACAAGAAAGAATATGCAACCTCCTCTGATGGGGCTCTATTGAGGACAAGTACAGCTGGTGTAGTAGAACACTGGGCTCAGGAGGCTTATGTTTGGTATTATAATTTTCAGAGCTGAAAATGTGTTGCTGGAAAAGCGCAGCAGGTCAGGCAGCATCCAAGGAACAGGGGAATCGACGTTTTGGGCATAAGCCCTTCTTCAGGAATCCTGAAGATGGGCTTATGCCCGAAACGTCGATTCTCCTGTTCCCTGGATGCTGCCTGACCTGCTGCGCTTTTCCAGCAACACATTTTCAGTTCTGATCTCCAGCATCTGCAGTCCTCACTTTCTCCTCTATTATAATTTTCACTTGCTTTTACTTGCTCCACAGCCTTGTCCCTTTCTCTGATAAACCCATCCAGCAAAAATATTCTCCAAAATCTTTGCAGTCCTCATATTCTTGTCCCCGGCACACCCTTGCTTTTAATCCACTTAAGGTGGCAGGACTTTCAGTCGCCCGATCCCCAAAGTCTGGGATTCCTCTGAAGACATACCTTTGATCACATGTCCCAAAATACTTCTACATGGCAAAGTGGCAAGATTCTAGTCAAACATGCACCTGTGCAGCATTCCGGATCATTTTACTCCGATAAAGGTGCTATATGAATGCCAGCTGTTGCTTGATCATCAAGTTAATATTGTTGGGCTGGTATGAGGAGTGATAATTACGGCATGATTGCTGGAGCTGGTGAGCAGGAAGTCAGATAGCGTTCCTCTTTCACTGTGCTCCTATAGGTGCCCGTAAACACGTGCACCTTTGTGCCTTGGTTCTTACATCTCCAAGGTAAAAACAATGACTGCAGATGCTGGAAACCAGATTCTGGATCAGTGGTGCTGGAAGAGCACAGCAATTCAGGCAGCATCTGAGGAGCAGCAAAATCGACGTCTCAGGCAAAAGCGGGCTTTTGCCCGAAACGTTGATTTTGTCTGTCCTCGGATGCTGCCTGAATTGCTGTGCTCTTCCAGCACCACTGATCCAGAATCTTACATCTCCAACTGCACCTTCCAATCTGGAAACCTTTACCACCTGGGCAGCAGGTGAAGGCCTCACTTGGAAATATATCACTGTTCTTTCAGTGCCACTGGGAAAAAAATCCTGCCTCTCCCTCCCTAACAGCACTCCCTAAATCCCAAGGTCTGACACAGTTCAGGCAGACTGCTCACCACCACCTTCTCAAGAGGCAACTAGGGACATAGAAACAGAGAAAATAGGTGCAGGAGTAGGCCATTCGGCCCTTTGAGCCTGCACCATCATTCAATATGATCATGACTGAGTATTTAATTACAGGATCCCATTCACGTTTTCTCTCCAAACTCCTTGATCCCTTTAACTGCAAGGGCCATGTCTAGTTCTGTCTTGAATATATCTAATGAATTGGCCCCAACAGCTTCCTGTGGGAGAGAATTCCTCAGGTTCACAACTCTGAGTGAAGAAATTAACAGATAATAAATGCTGGTCTAGCCAATGGAGTCCCAAGAATATATTTTATTAAATATGAAGTAGTGTAACAGACCTCCTTTATTCCTGTACTATAGTACCATTGCAGCAAAGGCCAAAATGCCATTAGCCTTTGTACCTGCTCTCTGTACCTGCTGACTTCCTGCCATCTGGTTATCTACTTCAGCCTGATCTCTTTGCAGTCTCTGTTATACTCACAGCTTCTCCTTCCACCTAGCTTTCTATCATGAGCAAACTGGATACATTACTGTCCCTCTCTTTGTGCAAGTCATTCATATTTATTATAAACAGAATAAGCCACAGCACTAATCCTTGCAGCATTCCACTAGTCACAGTCTGCCAACATGAAAATGCCCCGTTTATTCCCATCTAACTATTAATTGATAATGGGAAAGAGGGAAGTGGCAGATCACATAAAGCAATCTCACCCTCATTATTCATGGTGGGGGGGCATGGATTTCCCATGGATAACAAACAAATATATGGATACCGCTCTGATGAACGGTTCTGAAGAAGAGTCAACTTTGTTTTCTCTCCTCAGATACTGCTAGGTCTACTGAGTTCATAAGTTCATAAGATATTGGAGCAGAGTTAAGCTATTTGATCATGGCTCATATGCTCCTTGCCCCCATTTTCCTGCTTTCTCTTCATAACCCATGAACCCATTACCAACTAAAAATCTGTCTAACCCCTCCTTAAATTTACTTACTGTCCCAGCATCCACCAGACTTTGGGGTAGTGATTTCCACAGATTCACAACCTTTTGGGAGTAGCAGTTTCTCCTCAACTGTTTAAAATTTGCTGCCTCTTATCCTAAAACTTGTCCTAGAATGTCCCTCAGGAGGATGCATCTGCTCCATGTCTATTTTATCCATATCCTTTATCGTCTTGAATTCCTCAATTCGATCTGTCCTCATTCTTCTAAATTCCAGAGATTATAGGCCTACACTGTTCATTCTCTCTTCATATGACAAACTCCTCATCCGTGGGATCAATCTAGTAAACCTTCTCTGAACTCCCTCAAATAAGGGTCCAAAACTGCATACAATACTCCAGGTGTGGTCTCACCAATGCCTTGTATTGTTGCAACAATACTTCCTTACCTTTATATTCTATTCCTTTAGCTATAAAAGCCAACAGTCCATTCCCTTTCTTTATTATCTGCTGCACCTGCATGCTAGTTTTCATTGACTTATGAATGAGTACACCTAGATCCCACTGCACTGTAGCACCCTCATGTCTCTTCCTCTTGTTTTGACCCAAATGCATGACCTCACACTTATCCACGTTAAACTCCTTCTACCACATTTTGGTCCACTCTCCTAACCTATCACTATCCATTTGTCAGGTTCTTATTTCCTCATTGCAATTTACTATTCTGCCTATTTTTGTGTCACCCACAAATCTGGCTATAAAGCCTTCTATCCCTGTGTCCAAGTTGTTAATGTAGATTGTAAATAGATGAGGTCCAAGGACTGAACTCTGTGGCACCCCACTAGTTTGCAACTTGCCATCCAGAAAAAAAAACCCAATTTTTCCCAACTCTCTGTCTTCTGGGCATCAGCCAGTCATCTGTCCAAGCCATTAAATCACCCGTAATCACATATGATCCAACATGGTGAATTAACCTTTTGTTGTCCCAGCATTTTCTGTTTTTGTTCCTGATTTCCAGCATCCACAGTTCTTTGTTTTTTTTTTAGTTTTGAGTCTGGTTCTTCAGCTCAGAATCCCTCTCTTACCTTCTTGGCCCAAAACATTAACTCCTTGTTGACCAGCTGAATCAGTTCCGAGTGACAAAACGGAAGGAAGTAAACAATCTCATTGATTCTGCCCAGAAACTCATCCCTCCGGAAATGGGCCTGAATGGAAGCACATTCACGATACATCAGTGGATTACTACAAACAGAAAAGTGTTAGCAACTGGTGAGCAAGACCAACAGGCAATAAGGGAATGGGCAGGGTAGAATCATTCTCAATGTGAAAGGAAGGGATCGATGAGAGACTGAAGGCAATGTACTGCAGTCCTAGCCGTCCTGGAAGTTATTTGGTGATATTAACCAGATCAGTTGTTCCCTGCTGAGTTGGTTGGTTGGAAGAGGAACAGATTGAGAATAATGCCAAAGTGCCATTTAATGCTTTCCAAAGAAGAACTGTCAAAGTAAGAAGTATTGTGGATATTCAGACAGGCAGAATTTTAGATGAGATACCATTAGTGTTCGAACTGTGGAACATTTATTTTTCTTTAACATTGTAGTGTATTCATCTCTTATCGTCCTTGAATTGAGAGGCCTGGGCTATTTTGGAGGGCAGTTTAAAGAAAATATCTGGAAATTAAGAACACACTGATAAACACAAAACCATTGTCTATTGTCAGAAAAGCCCATCTGGTTCACTAATGCCCTTCAGGGAAGGAAAAGTGCCATCCTTACCTGGTCTGGCCGACAGGCTCCAGACCCACAGCAATGTGGCTAACTCTCAACTATCTGCTGAAATGGCCTGGCAAGCCACTCAGTTGTATCAATTACTATGAAGTCTCAACGAAGAAATGTAACCAGGTGGACAGCAGAAAGACACAGCAATTCAAGAAGGCAGCTCACCACTACCTTCTCAAGGGCAACTAGGGACGGGCAACAGATGCTATCCAGCCAGTGACATATCCATGTCCCTTGAGCAAATTAAGAAAGTCAGCCACATTGCTGTGGGTATGGAATCAGATCCAGATTGGATAAGGATGGCAGATTTTCTTCCAGGTGAACTTTTAAGACAATCCACGATATTTATCATGATCATCATCATTAGCTTCCAATTACTGATATGGAATTTAAATTTCACCAGAGGCCCAAGTGGGATTTGAACCCATGCCCTTAGAGCATTAGCTAGGCCCAATGGATCACCAGTCTGGTGAGATCACCACACTGGCACTGCCTCCCTCTAAAAGGGCTTATTTGAGATATTAAGAGAACTAAATTACAAAGGGTGCTGAGGATGAGTAATAATTACAGAGTTGGGCTGATGGAAGGATGGATCTTGATGGGGAAATAGAGAAAGATCCATAAATGACCTCTGATGGGCAAACAGCATTTTCTTGGTTGTGAGTTCTCTGAAATATAATTCAGTACATGTATGTTGCTAATGAACTTGAATAGTTGTATTACCTTTAGAATGGGTCTGATCACATTTTCTTTAAATTGCTTGGAGATGGTCACTTTCTCACTCAGAATCACATCATCTGCAGCAAGCAAGGAGAGCTCCCTTCAAAAGGGCATTCTAGAAACTTCAAATTATCTTTTCTGCAAGGTCAATGCTCCACATATTTACCTGTACACACTACATTAAAGACTAAAACCAAGCTTCCTTCCTCTCACCTACCTGTGCTTGTCATCAACATTTCCTCATGCATCTGTCCAGTGTGGGACTGACCAGTTACTGCAGGCACTGTCCAGTGTGGGACTGACAGGTTACTGAAGGCACTGTCCAGTGTGGGACTGACCGGTTACTGAAGGCACTGTCCAGTGTGGGACTGACCGGTTACTGAAGGCACTGTCCAGTGTGGGACTGACCACTGCCTTAGTTAACGAGTTAGTGAAAACATGCTCAATTTGCAATTGACCTCTCCAGATTCATTGCCTGAAATGTGATGCCCAGCCCATGCTGTGTTAGTTGATTGGGGTTTGGACATGACTGAGATATTTACAGTGACAAAGTTAACCATTGCATTGCTGTCCCAGTGATTGGTAAAGGAAAAACAGCCAATGTCTGGTGAACCCTACAGGGAAACAGGTAGTGATTGGCCTGTGTGAAGACCATACCATCAGAGGCCCCGATGCCATTGTGTTTCAGAATAATCAGCTGGGGAGAAATATGGAGACATACCAGGGTAACAATATGAAGCAAACAGAACCAGATAAGGGTTTGATATTCCTCAACACAACCGGTGCATTACCTAGATTCTCAGCTAGGCGTTTCTTGCCTAGCTCCTGGGCTTCCTGTCTGAGCTGCAGGGCATGCTCTGCTATTTCCTCACTGGCTACATTGGAGGTCATGATGAAGATTGCATCCTTACACTCGATGGTCTTTCCTTTGCCATCTGTTAGTCTTCCCTGAAATATGAAGAGAGGGGTTGAGGAAGGTCAAAGACTTGACATCATCTCGTCAAAAAATAATAGTATCACAAGCAGTGACTCATATAAAGCAGGCTAAGTAATCGCCACACAAGAAGATTGCAGAAATGGGATGACCATTTATTTAATCTTCATCATGTTGGAATGTTAAACAGGCAGAAGGAATTTCTGGAAAAAGCCAAGTCCCTGGTCTATCCAATTCACTCTCTAGAATGTTGTCATGCTATTATACAATATTAATGGGGTTGCTGTCTAAGCACAGAGCCCAACAACATAGATCAGTAACTGACCCCGCCAAAGCCACTTACGCCCCGGTAATCAAACCTCATACTCATATTTGCTTCTGAAGTGAAGTTGTCCACCATGCAGCAAGATCATGGCTGTCCCAACTGTGGCTTCAGTGTCACATTCCCGTCTATCCCCAATGACCTTTTGAGTTCCCTTATTTGTCAAAAATCTTTGACCTCTACATTAAAAATATTCAATGACCCTGAACCTCACTGTCCTCTGGAGAAGCGAGTTCCAAAGTTCCACCGCTGTCTGAGACTAAGTGTAGGGAAATGGGATTAGTGCAGTTTGGTGTTTGTTGCTCGGCATGGTCAAGGTAGACTGAAGGGCCTGTTTCTATGCTGGATGACTCTAATATCAATGAAAAATGTCTCCTCACCGTGTTAACTGGGCAACCTCTTATTTTTAAGCTGTGTCCCTGTGCAAATGCCCACACACTAAGAAATAACACATGACATTGATCCATCTTTATTTTAAAGTTATATATTAAAGGTTCATCACTATGGTAATGAAAACCCATGTTTGCAGTTGCTGCTTGATTTGACAATCCTTCACCTGATTTGGTCGGGTTACTATTTCAATTGGAAGCTAACAACTACCTTTCCATTCATCTCCTTGCAACTCTAGCATCCATCATCAATGATTACATTGGCACTGACAGTAGCACTCGCCCGTCTGAGTCATGGTCATGAATTCAATCTCTACTTAGTGTCTTCAACAGATAACCTTTGGACACTACAGAGCAGCACTGAGGGACTGCAGCATTGTCAGGTGAGATATTGACGCCAGGCCCTGTGCCCTCTTGCTTTCATGTAGGAGATGCAGTGGCCACAATTTCAAGGGATAGCAGGGATGTCCTGATTCAATACTTCTCCCTCAACCAATATCACACAGATAAATGGTCATTATCCCACTGTGCAATGAAAGTTGTTCCTTCTATCTGACAGGCAGTTAGATGAAGCTTACCTCATCGAAGAGTTGCAACATAACGGTCAGGACATCGGGATGAGCTTTATCCACCTCATCAAACAAAACTACCCCGTTCGGACTCTGTTTCAGCTTCTTGGTGAGCTGACCACCTTCCTCATGTCCAACATAACCAGGGGGGGAACCAATAAACTTTGCAACCTAGGAAACACACATCCCTTTACTGAGCAATTTATTCCGGCCTTGGATTAAACTCTGAAGGATGTTTGCATTTTCAACTTGTTCAATTTTTTTTCTGCCCACAAGAGACATTTGTATCAAAATGGAATTATTCCAATTTTCTGATTTAGTTTTACCCACACATGAGTTAGATATAGGGTAAAGCTCTCTCTACACTGTCCCCATCAAACACTTCCAGGACTGGGCCAGCATGGGGTTAGATAAAAAGTAAAGCTCCCTCTACACCGTCCCCATCAAACACTCCCAGGAGATAGATGCAGGATTGCTCGCTGAGCTGAAAGGTTTGTTTTCAGATGTTTCGTCACCATATTACGTAACATCATCAGTGAGCCTCTGGATGAAGCACTGGTGGCATGGCCCGCTTTCTATTTGTGTGTTTGGGTCTCCATGGGTTGGTGACATCATTTCCTGTGGCGAGGTCATTTTCTGTTCTTTTTCTGAGGGGGTAATAAATGGGATCTAAGTTAATGTGTTTGTTGATAGAGTTCCGGTTGGAATGTCATGCTTCTAGGAATTCTCGTGCTGAAAACGAACCTTCCAGTTCAGCGAGCAAACCTACATCCAGAACCTCAACCTGAGCTACAAGTCTTCTCAAAACCCGCTAACTCCCAGCACAGGTACAGCATGGGGTCAGATACAGAGTAAAGCTCCCTCTACATTGTATCCATTAAACACTCCCAGCACAGGTACAGCATGGGGTCAAATACAGAATAAAACTCTCTCTACACTGACTCCATGAAACTCTCCCAGGACAGGAACAGCAAGAGGGTTAGATACAGAGTAAAACTCTCTCTACACCATCCTCATCAAATGCTCTCAAGACAGGTAACGTTGCTCATACCTAATTGCATTTGAGAAGGTAATCATGAGCTACCTTCTTGAACAGCTGCAGTCCTTGGTTTTATCATTAATACATTAAAAGAATTTTTGTGGATTTTAGTAAGTTCTTTCTGTGGTCTTTTTGCTCCACACAAAAGCTACCTGCTTGAAGGACCATTAAAACCCACAGGCTTCTGATCTTGCTGTTCCACCTTTCGTTTGACTTACTTCATGCTTTTCCTGGAATTCCGACATGTCCATCCTTATGAATTTCTACAGTGCAAAGGAAAGAACAGACAGAATCAAACATTTTCTTTGTGAACTGGGACAGAGCAGTGGGAAAATCTGGATGGGGGAGCGCTGAGAGTCTCCGAGTGGGCGAGTGCTGGGGAACTCTGGGTCCGGGAGCACTGGGAGACTCCAGGTGGGACGCGCTGGGAGACTCCCCGCTCGGGGAGCGACAGTGTCATTGCTAAGGAAACAGAGTTGGTGATGGGAGCTAAAAGTAATGGCTTCTACAGATAATAGGTGAGAGATGTTATACCTTTTTGACATCATGGTGCAAGTACTTTGCAATCTGTTTGGCCAGCTCAGTTTTTCCTGCATTGAAGGAGAGAAACACATTTAGTATCCATGAGGATGTTGTGCAAAATATCAACAGATGCTGAAAAGGCAGAAAACCAATAAAACTCACATCCCAATTTTTTAAAAAAGCCTCAATTTTAAAAAAAAATTATGTTCAGAATGCTTTGCACGGTGGCTCAGCGGTTAGCACCGCTGCCTCACAGCGCCAGGGACCCGGAATCGATTCCAGCCTCGGGTGACTGTCTGTGCCGAGTTTACACATTCTCCCTGGGTCTGCTTGGGTTTCTTCCAGTTTCCAAAGATGTGCAGGTTAGGTGAATTGGCCATACTAAATTGCCCACAGTGTTCTGGGATGTGTAGGTTAGTGCATTAGTTAGGGGAAAAATGTAGAGTAATAGGGTAGGGGAATGGGTCTGGGTGGGTGACTTGCGGAGGGTCAGTGTGGACTTGTTGGGCCCAATGGCCTATTTCCACATTGGAAGGGTCCTACGAACTCGATTTAAATGCGAAACAAGCCAGATGACAAAAATAAATGTTTTTTTCAAAAGTGTGTTTTTGTGATTTTGAATGCACATGGCAGTGGAAGACAATTTTACAATAATTTCTGAATGGGAGTTGGATTAAAAATTCAAATGAGGAAAATCTGTAGGGCGGCTGAGAAAGAAACACAGGGTGGGACAAATTGGGTAGCTTTTTTCAAAAAGCTGGCATAAGCTGGAGAAAGGCCTTGTGTGCTGTAACAATTCAGTCCAACGGTAACTTCTTGCATAAAGAGCATTTTGACACATCTTGTAACAGCTCACCAGTTTAACCCTACACTGATTTTTCTCTCCAACTCAGCCCTTGTTTTGAAACATCAGCAGCCATCAAGTCTGTATCAACTTTTTTTTTTCCCAAACGGAAGATGACCTGCGTTTTTGTAACGGCCTTTGTGACCTCAGTTAATAGTAATCTCACCTCAGAGGCACAAAGCTGTGGGTTCAAATGCCACTCAAGATACTTGAGAATGGAACCCAGGCTGACTGCGAGGCTGCTGCACTGTCAACAGTACCTCTTCAGGATAAGATATTAAGCTGTGGAATAATGGAAGTGTCTATGCAGTGTCTTGGCCAATAGTTATCACTCAATCACAGGAAGTGGTGGCAGAGTGATTACATCACTAAACTAGTAATCTAAAGGCCTAGGCTGATGCTCTGTAGACACAAGTCCAAATCCTACCATGGCAGCTGGTGCAATTCAAAACAAATAATGAAATCTAGATTTAAGAAAGATAGTCACAAGCTAGTAATAATGACAAAACTGATTCACTAATGTCCCTTTACGGAATGAAATCTGCTATTCTTACCCGGTCTGGCCTGCATGTGAGTCCAGACCCATAGCAATGGGGTGGACCTTTAACTAATCCTGATACTGAGTTGTATCAAACAGCTACAAACACTAAACAGATGAAACTGGATGGACCATCTGGCATTGATCTGGTCACTGGTAATAACAGAAAGCCTTGGCCTGTGACAGTGCCAGTATCTGAGGGCTTGTGCCAGATTTGGAAGCACTGTCTCTCCCTGATCAAATCACACTGTCGACAATGTTCCAGGCACCACAATCACCACACTGTAGCGCACGACATGCTCACCAGAGGTGTAGCACCGGGGTATACAATGGAGACAGCATTGCCCTCAATATTCACTGCAGACCCCATGAAATAGTATGGCATCAGCTCAAACATGAGCAAGGATTACCACCCCAACCCCTCAGTGGTGAATCAGTACTCCTCCACGTTGAACACCATTTGGACGATGCACAGAGGGTGGCAAAGGCACAGAACATACTCTGGATAGACATTAATCACCAAGACTGGCTAGCTCAGTAGCACCATAACTGTTCGAGCTGGTCGGGTCCGAAAGGACATTGCTGCTAGACTGGATCTGCAGCAGGTGGTGAGGGAATCTACAAGAGGGAAAAACATACTTGACCTCATCTTCACCAATCTGCCTGCTACAGCTGCACCAGTCAATGACAGTATCGGTATGAGTGACCACCGCACAGTCTTTGTGATGACAAAGTGTCACCTTCACACTGATAGTTTCCACTACTGTCTTGCGTGGAGCTGTACTAAATTCACTTATTCCAAACAGATTAGCAACTAAAAACTGGTCATCCATGAGGCACTGCAGGCCATCAATAGCAGCACAACTTACTCCAACACAATTGTAACCTCAGGGCCTGTACATCCCCTACTCGACCATTATCAGGAGATCCAACCTTGATTCAATGAAGACAGAAGATGGACATGCCAGCAGCAGCACCATGCACGCCGAAAGATCAGTGTCAATCTGGTGAAGATGACAAACTCGCAATAGAGATAACCATATTCTACAAGCAAAGGATCAGATCTAAGTAAATAAAGTCAAAGTGCTGGAGAAACTCAGCAGGTCTGGTAGCATCTGGTGACTGAGAAACACAGTTAACATTTTGAGTCTTTTAGAGTTTAAAACAGCAGCTAATGAACTTGAAAGACCCTATACAGACAACAAGCAAAACTAATGTCATTTACAAAATACCATGCAAGAACTGTAACAAACACTACACTGGACAAATAGGTAGAAAACTAGCCACCAGGATACATGAACATCAACTAGCTACAAAAAGACATGACCCTCTCTCACTTGTATCCTTACATATAGATGAGGAAGGACACCACTTTGACTGGGACAACACATCTGTCCAGGACAAGCCAAACAGAGACACATGCGAGCATTCCTAGAAGCATGGCATTCCAACCAGAACTCCATCAACAAACACATTGACTTGGACCTCATTTACTACCTCCTGAGAAAAATAACAGGAAATGACATCACCATGAGAAATGGCATCACAGACCCAAAGAAGCCCAAACATATAAATAGAAAGCAGGAATCATCGGCAGTGCTTCGTCCGGAGGCTCAGTGAGGATGTTACCTAATGTGGTGACGAAATGTCTGAAAATGAACCTTCCAGCTCAGTGAGCCAAACCTACACCCAGAACCGCAACCTGAGCTACAAATCTTCTCAAAGCTTGCTAAGAGAGATAGAATCCTGACCAATAGAGTTATACATTGGTAATTCATTGACTTGCTTGACTGTGATTAGAATTGATCTCTATGTAGCAAATAGCAGTTTCTTCTTATGTACAGAAACCTGGTCAGTTTTTTGTTCCTTACCTGAGTTCATCAGACCAGAAAATTAGGGACTTTGAGTAATTTCATTAAATCTTTGAATTTTGTGACAACACCAGGAATCATGAGGCTGGAATATCAGTGTACCTTCCAAGGGTACCTTCCAAGGGTCATGACAAGGAGCAGTTAGGGATGGACAATCAATGACAGGCTTCCCAGTGGTTCCCACATCCCAAGAATGAACTGCAAACTTGCATTTGGATTGTGTTTGGCATGTCCTGAGGACTTCTCCCACAAACACCAATGGGAAAATTGAGCAGATATTTTGTTTTTAGTTACATTGATTGAGGTATAAATATCAGTCCAGAAAACTGAGGAGAAATTCCTTGCTGTTCTTTAAAGTTTTGACTGTGGGAATGATTAACTCAATTTGAGAGGACAGATGGGGCACTGGTTTAAGGTCTCATCTGAAAGATGGCATTTCTGACAGAGCAGTGCTCCATTAGCGCCACAATGGAACATCAGTTGGAATCTACCGGTCAAGTCTCTGGAGCGGATCCATTGATTACTGCTTGGAAGATACAGCTATAATATATCGAAGCAGAATTAGATCATCCAGCCCCTTGAGTCCACCGTTCCATCATGACTGATATGTTGCTCAACGCCATTCTCTTGCCTTCTCCCTGTAACCTTTAATCCCCTTACTAATCAAGAATCCATTTATCTCTGTCTTAAATACACCTGATGACTTGGTCTCCACAGCCCTCTGCAGCAATGAGTTCCACAGATTCCCCACCCTCTGGCTGAAGAAATTGCTACTCATTTCAGTTCTAAAGGGTCGTCACTTCACCCTGAGGCTGTGCCCTCAGATTCTAGTCTCTCCTACTATTGGAAACATCTTCCCCACATTCACTTTATCCAGACCTCTGTTTTCTATAAGTTTGAATCAGATTCCCTGTCATGATTCCAAACTCCCCTGAGTACAGACCCAGAGTCCTGACCCAGACCTAGAGCATGAATCCATGTAAGATTTTGTAAATCCGTTTTTTAGATTAGGATCAGTCCGTGCCACAATGTTCAGACTGTCTCATACAGGGCATCTCACACCTTTAATACATTATCTGGGCTGACATGACACCAATTGTTAAATATGATTTGGAGATGCCGGTGTTGGAGTGGGATTCAATGTCTTACGATCTTGTACTCCACAACCATCTGATGTAGGAGCAGCGCTCTGAGAGCTAGTGCTTCCAAATAAACCTGTTGGATTATAACCTGGTGTTGTGTGATTTTTAACCAATTGTTAAAGTTCACTTGAGAATGTAACTTTACAGAAGTTTTGTGATTTATATATGAGAGAACTGAAACCGACATGTTCATTCTAAAAGATGAGAGGCTTAACAAACAGTCCAGGTTTTTCTCAATATATAATTTCATTTACATCACACTGTAAACTTTTGCTTTAAATTCTGTTTCTTATGATCTTCTACTCCACAATCACCTGATGAAGGAGCAGCGCTCCAAAAGCTAGTGCTTACAAATAAACCTGTTGGACTGTAACCTGGTGTTGTGTGACTTTTAATAGAGTCCTCAACTGATCCTCAGAACATAGACATTACTTTGGAAGTAAAATAGCGGCAAAAACCATTCAGCCCAATCAATTTATGTTCCACTCCTGCTGTCGTTCTTCATTTAACTCTAATGACATAATCCTTTTTACCTCAGGTCAGGATCCACTTCCCCTTAAACAGTATTATAGTAGAGCATTTGCTTCTACTGCTCTGTTGATGCTAGATCAGTTGTTAATTTTAAATCTGAGATTGATAACTTTTTTAACCAAGGGTATAAAGGGATATGGGCCAAAGGCAGACACACGGAGTTAGGCCACAGATCAGCCATGATCTCACTGACTGGCAGAACAGCTTCAAGAGGCTGAATGGCTTACTGCTGCTCCCAGGATTTTTGTGGGTAAAAATGTTCCTAACAAATTCCCTCTTGGATATTTTGGAGACTATCTCACAACGAGTCTCTAGCCCTGCTTTACATCTGCACTATGAAAACATTCCTAACTTCAAAACTCTTGAGCCCTTGTCTGAGAAAAAGCCAACACACGTGTTGCATATCTTCATAGTTTTCAAGCTGAACCTTTCCGATACAAACCCGAGTGCTTGGATTATTTTTTAAAAGACCTTGTTAACCTGTGTCACTACTTTCAGTGATTTGTGTAAAGACCACTGTTTCTCCACCTCATGGACTCTGTTTTTCTCAGTAATATACAACCTCTGCCAGCAGAAGTTGAGGTGGGTACATTAATAACATTTAATAGACACTTGGACAAATACATCGATACGAAAGGTTTAGAAGGATATGGGCCAAATGCAGAGAAATGGGGTTAGCATGGATGGACATTTTGGTCAGTGTGGACCAGTTTGGGCCAAAGGACTTGTCTCCCTGCTGTAGGACTCTTTTATATAAGAAATAGGAGCAGGAGGAAGTCATGTGGCCTGTCAAGCCTGCTCCGCTGTTCAGTAAGATACCTAATACCCACTGATGTCAAAACTTAGGCACCAATCTATGCTTATTTTGGAAGTTTATTAATATCTTGCTGTCATTTGTTGATGTCCCTCTCAGTATTGACTGTAATTCTAATTTGGTATCATTTCCAAATTTAGAAATTGTGTTTTCAAATGCAAAGTCAGAGCGGTTTATATTAATGGTGTGCAGCAGTAGTCCCAACACTGATTCTTTCATTCCATGTGATGCCCACTGAGCCACAGCAGGGAACACATTCTTTGAAGGAATAAAAACATAAACATATTCTTCGCTGCTTGAATTAGTCGCAATAGACAACCTGGGAATGCAATAAATACTGAACGTTTCCCTTCTGTATAATGGGCCAGGGTAGATATCACTGTGAAACATTGATCAGATAGCTGGCTAGCCAGTAGCTGCAGGCCTTAATAAATATGAAAAAATAAATAATTTCTACACAACAATTTCCTGAAATTCTGTCATTGGAAGTTACTTAGGGTCCAGTATAAACAATTCACCATGTGCAGGTGGAACATTTCATTAATGAGACTTCAAGATCTGAGCAACCTCTGTTCTTGTTGCAACACCAACGGTTCCGTATCCCTCTGGGATCCATCATGGTTCCATCGGCTGCCCACTCCTACCTGCCCTCTCACAATTTCAAAGTATCCCAAAGTCAATCAAATACGTTTTGGAAATGTAACTACTACTGTAAAGATGGCAATGTGACAACTAGTTCTGAAAAGTACCAATGCAATGATGTCCAAGTAAAGTATTTTAGAGACGCTGGGTGACAGTTGCTGTGGTGGTTGTGTCAAAATCCTGGAGTTTCCTCCTTAACAGCACTGCCCCAACACCACACACGCTGTGGTAGTATGGAAGGTGCTAGCTATGAAGACAGGTTGAGTAAATTAGAATTATTTTCATTAGAAAGACAGAGGTTGAGGGGGGACCTGATTGAGGTCTACAAAATCATGAGAGGTACAAACAGGATGGATAGCAAGAAGCTTTTTCCCAGAGTAGGGGGGACTCAATTATTAGGGGTGACGAGTTTATAGTTAGAGGGGAAAAGTTTAAGGGAGATATACGTGGACAGTTCTTTACGCAGAGGGTGGTGGGTGCCTGGAACGCATTGCCAGTAGAGGTGGTAGAGGCGGGCACGATACTGTCATTTAAGATGTATCTAGACAGATACGTGAATAGGCAAGGAGCAGAGGGATACGGATCCTTAGAAAATAGGCGACAAGTTTAGATAGAGGATGTGGATCGGCGCAGGCTTAGAGGGCCGAAGGGTCTGTTCTTGTGCTGTAATTCTCTTTGTTCAAGAAGGTGGCTCACCAGCACCTTCTCCAGAGCAATTAGGGACAGGCAATAAGCATAGGATCACAAGGCTAGGCCAATAAGCAACACAAAATGTTGGAAAAGGTGACTGAACATGGCAGTGATTGTGACTGAATGACGTGATGGTGATAGTGACTGAACATGATGACGATAGTGACTGAATGTGACGGCGACAGTGGCTGAGTGTGAGAACAATTAGGACAGAACAAACCAAATGACAGCAAGTGACACAAGACACCTCAGAAAACGCTGATCCTGAGTAGAAATGTAAATGGGGAATTACAAACAAGATAGTGATTGTTCCAAATATTGACTGGAAACGCTATAGCTCAAGTACTTTAGATGGGTCAATTTTTGTCCAATGTGTGCAGGAGGGTTTCCTGACACAGTATGTAGACAGGTCAACAA
This sequence comes from Chiloscyllium plagiosum, assembly GCF_004010195.1. Classification (NCBI taxonomy): domain Eukaryota; kingdom Metazoa; phylum Chordata; class Chondrichthyes; order Orectolobiformes; family Hemiscylliidae; genus Chiloscyllium; species Chiloscyllium plagiosum. The sequence continues at coordinate 48,153 of NW_025215377.1, forward strand.
GAGGGCAAGGCCACATTAGATTTGGTACTGGGTAATGCCCGAAACGTCGAATCTCCTGTTCCCTGGATGCTGCCTGACCTGCTGTGCTGTTCCAGCAATAAAGTTTCAACTTTGATCTCCAGCATCTGCAGACCTCACTTTCTCCTACTGGGTAATGAACCAGGCCAGTGGTTAGATTTTGAGGTAGGCGAGCACTTTGGTGATACTGACGACAATTTGGTTACGTTTACTTTAGTGATGGAAAGGGATAGGTAAATACCGCAAGGCAAGAGTTATAGCTAAGGGAAAGACAATTATTAGACGATTAGGCAAGATTTAGGATGAAAAGGATAGGGAAGGAAACTGCAGGGGAAGGGCACAACTGAAATGTGGAGCTTGTTCAAGGAACAGCTACTGCCGTTCCTTGATAAGTATATGCTGGTCAGGCAGGGAGGAAGTGATTGAGCGAGGGATCCATGGTTTACTAAAGAAGTTGAATCTCTTGTCAAGGGGAAGAAGGCGGTTTATGTTAGGATGAGACGTGAATGCTCAGTTAAGGCGCTTGAGTGTTACAAGTTAGTCAGGAAAGACCTGAAGAGAGAGCTAAGAAGAGCCAGAAAGGGACATGAAAAGTCTTTGGCGGATAGGATTAAGGAAAACCCTAAAGCTTTCTATAGCTATGTCAGGAATAAAAGAATGACTAGAGTGAGATTAGGGTCAATCAAGGACAGTAGTGGGAAGTTGTGCGTGGAATTCAAAGAGATAGCAGATGCGCTAAATGAATATGTCTCATCAGTACTCACACAGGAAAAAGATAATGTCAAGGAAAATACTGAGATACAGGCTATTGGACTAGACGGGATTGAGGTTCACAAGGAGGCGGTGTTAGCAATTCTAGAAAGAGTGAAAATAGATAAATCCCCTGGGCCGGATGGGATTTCATCAAATCATAGCTTTATCCTAGGATTCTCTGGGAAGCTAGGGAGAAGATTGCAGAGCCTTTGATCTTTATATCATCGTTGTCTACAGGAATAGTGCCAGAAGACTAGAGGATAGCAAATGTTGTCCCCTTGATCAAGAGGGGAGTAGAGACAACCTTGGTAACTACAGATCACTGAGCCTTACTTTTGTTGTGGGTAAAGTGTTGGAAAGGATTATAAGAGACAGGATTTATAATCATCTAGAAAGTAATAATTTGATTAGGGATATTCAACATGGTTTTGTGAAGGGTAAGTCGTGCCTCACAATCCTTATTGAGTTCTTTGAGAAGGTGACCGAACAGGTGGATGAGGGTAAAGTGGTTGACGTGGTGTATATGGACTTCAGTAAAACGTTTGATAAGGTTCCCCATGTAGGCTACTGCAGAAATTACAGAGACATGGGATTGAGGGTGACTTAGCAGTTTAGATCTGAAATGTCTTGCTGTAAGAAGACAGAGGGTGGTGGTTGATGGGAAACGTTCATCCTGGAGATCAGTTACTAGTGATGTCACAGAGTCATAGAGATGTACAACACGGATACAGAGCCTTTGGTCCAACTCATCCATGCCGACCAGATATCCCAACCTAATCTAGTCCCACCTGCCAGCACCCGGCCCATATCCTTCCAAACCCTTCCTATTCATATACCCATCCAAATGCCTCTTAAATGTTGCAATTGTACCAGCCTCCACCACATCCTCTGGCAGCTCATTCCATACACGTACCACCCTCTGCGTGAAAATGTTGCCCCTTAGGTCTCTTTTATACACCCTAAACCTGTGCCCACTAGTTCTGGACTCCCTAGCCCTAGGAAAAAACTTTGCCTATTTATCCTATCCATGCCCCTCAT